>NC_141065.1:42019733-42272233 GCF_041138505.1 Cibotium barometz
TCTTTGTATGTTATAGTAGGAGAGTACTTTCCTTTTTACAATATGTACTCTTATTTTCGTGTTATGGTTATAGAGAAGAGAAGACATATAGAAGAAAATTCAGTCATCCATCTCTTTGATGTGGTTATTTTCTCTTGTCTATTCTTGTGTGCTTATCTATTCTTGTGGTTAGAAGACCTATAGAGAAGAGAAGACATGTAGAAGAAAGTTCAGCCATCCATCTCTTTTATGTGGTTATTTTCTCTTGTGTGCTTGTCTATTCTTGGTGTGTTTACTTATAAGGATCTCAAGCTCACCCTCTCCCCCACATTCTTCTCACTAGGAGGGTTATGTGTTTTTTTTGGTAAATTAAGTCAACATACATAATAAAGCAGTCTTGACATCCACATATAATGTCTATAATAATGTCTTCTTAATGGATCATGTGTTGTGCAAACAAATAAGTAATTAATATAACAAATCCACATATTAAAGGAAAAGCCAAATCAAGATTTATCACTTCTGTTCGTATTAAGAGTCTTAAAAAAATTCAAGGTCTATTCATAAGATATTCACAACCCATGGTGTGTAGAGAAAGTGTATCATTATAAATATAAAACACTCTCCATTTATCATTTAACATGATGTCTCCGAGTTATCATTTTAAATCCTACACACTCTCCACTTATCATTTAACATCTCATAGATATCATTATAGATTGTATACAACATTCTTCACTCATTATTTGAAATGTATCACAATGTACACTTTTCAAGCTATAACAAAACATGTCATTTTTACTATATATGTATTTTGATTATACAATATAGAACTTATATATGGATAAACTTAGAAAAGGTGAAGACCCACTAGTAATATAGAAGGGTGAATGGGGTTCCAACAAAATATTTGATTACATATAAAGATACTATGACAAAGTAGCTAATACTTCACTATAGTTACTTGGCATATGAGTGCTTACACTTGCACACGCACACACACACACACACACACAGTTACTTGCTCTATCGATTGGCCACATGAGCAAACTCACATTGAGACTCAACCCTTTGGGCCATCCAAGATAAGGTGGGAGTGGACAATGCTCTTGCCCTTTGCTCCATAGTCATAAAAGGTATCTTCGTGGTCTTTAAACCTCACTTGTTTGTAAATCGGTCCATTTGTGAGCTCCTTTGCAGGAGAGATCAATGCATTGGGTGCTGCATCACAAAACATTGCTATGGACAACCTGGACTTGTGACAATTGGGGATAACCCTATGCTCGATGCTCTTATACCTCCCATTGGTCAGAATCTGAAAGCATACACAAGAAAACTAGTCCATCAATAGCATCTACTGGTAACACTATTATTAATGGTTGAATTTGAAGCACCCTTCAAAGCTTTAAAAGACATTTTAAGCGTCCGCCGCTGATGCCCTTAAATTTTCTAAAGCTTTTAGGAGTGACACTTAGAAAAAGTATAAAAGTTTCAAAATAAAATCTGACACTCATAACCAAGTAGAGAGAGAGAGAGAGAGAGAGAGAGAGAGAGAGAGAGAGAGAGAGGAGTAGAAGGTTGAGGTAAAATGTAAAAATATATAAATAAATAATTCTTAAAAATATATATTTATATTATGTAAAAATAAAGCATGTTTGTATAATAAATAAGCATAATTTTAAAGAAGTCTAGATGTTCCATAACTTTGATCAGTATTTTTATTACATCGTCTAAAGATATGCAGGTGTATCTGTTGATGTAATTTTTGAGACACATACACACACACACACACACATTTATTTCCCCCCAAAAAGAAGGAGTCTAGATGTAAGTTTTGAGAGAGAGAGAGATATAAATATTCACACATTTATTCTCCCCCCCCCCCCAAAAAAAAAGTCTAGATGTTAATGAGAGCTTGCGAATTTGAAGTAAAGGTTTTCTAATGAAGCTCTCATCTATCAAAAAAGAGTGAAATAAAATATGCATCTATGATGTAGACCAATGTCAGAAAAAAACCGTCCTTTAATGAAATTTTCATGGCTCATTAAATAATCGATAAATAATTTTACCTAACCTTGAATTTAAAGTTTCAAAATTTTAAAATTTTAATTATAAAACCGATTAATCTATGTATTTTTTCAACTAAACGGTTTGGCCTTAAAGGTCGTCCTTTTTTTTTCCACTGGTTAGCTTTTTTTTTTTGTTCTGACAAAGCACAAAAAGGAGCGAAATGATTGATCTGAAATCTCACGAAAAGGAGCGATAGGATGTGGCAAGCAAAGGTAAAGAAGTAGACACACCTCCACTTGGTCCGCGACGTTGACGACGAAGGAGCCCTTGATGGGGTGGGCGGGCACCCAGTCGTCCTGATGGCGGACCTCCAGGCTCACAGGACCCTCGTCCTCCTGCAGCACCAGCGTGAGGGCGCCGATGTCCGAGTGCTTGTGGAAGCCGTCGGTGAGCTCCGGCTGAGGGCAGCGAGGGTAGAAGTTGATAAGCATCTTTTGATAGGGCTCCACCCCAAGCGCCTCCTCGATAAACGACGCCCGCTGCCCCAGCCCCACCGATATCACGCCCAGCAGCCGCAGCGCCAGCGCCTTCAGCTCCGCGCTGTACTCATCCATCGTCTCCCTACGATCAGAAACCATCACACACAAATTATATAAGCAGCTCGACACCACAACGGCCATTACCTCAACGAAGCAGGCCGCCAATAATCAGAGTCTCGCACCCACAGCGGCTGAAGAACGAGAAACACGACGTAGTCTCACCATCAAATCGTAAGTGTTATAACCATCCCATACAAATTATAAAAGCAGCTTGACACCACAACGGCCATTACCTGAACGACGCAGGAAACTTGGGCCAATAATCATAGTCTCGGACCGACAGCGGCTGAAGCAAGAGATACAAGAAGTCTCGCCAGTCCCTCACGTTGTCTTCCTTGATGGTATACCTGCTGCCATACCCTTGGGATATGACTCCCGGCCTGCCCACATAGGCAGCCTTCTCTTCCACCGGCAAAGCAATGAACTCTTTGGACACCTGCATCATCCTCTCCATTAACTCTAGGCTCACTCCATGATTCACAACCCTAAAGAAGCCCCACTCCTCACAAGCGGCCTTCACTTGGCTCACAACCTCCGGCATGCGCGACTCCTCCCAGCCGCCAAGGTCTATCACCGGTATCCTCTTCTCCAAAGGGGGCCTTTCTATGATAGAAAGCCCGGCAAGCTGCTCTGCAGTTCTGGTCCTTCGATACTTCTCGGGCACCTCTTGCACCCCCTTCTCCACCAGGAATTCCACGGGCTCTACCCCCCATTCCTTGCCAGGAGCAACTATACTGATGGGGCCTATGGGTGGCTGGACAACAGCAGTGGCCATTGCTGATAATGAAGCAGCTAGGCTGATCTGTATAAGGATGATAACACAAAGAACAGCTCCCTACCCTTTAGATATGGGCAATTGAGAAGTTTATGTGCCCGGTCCTAAGGTCATCTTTCTACTAGATGTAATGGTGCAATGACTGCATACATGCTTTGTAGGAAGATATCAGGTGCTTCTTTGTCTTATTAGATGGAATGATGTAATGCGTGCATATATGATATTAAAACATTCACGTATCTCAAAAACAGGTTGTAAAGGGCATATAGATTTTTCATTATAGCAATAGAAAGCTAACCATGATCGGGATAAGAGAAAAAGAATTACATTTTCAAAACTAGATAATTAATATTTCTAGTGAAATATCACCATCATGCAAAATATATTTTATAAATCCAATGCATATTTCTTTGTAAAGCAACTTTCATAGAAGCTTTTTATGTTCACATTTTCTCAAATAATAAGCACTCTTATGCCTTTTTTAGGTATGCATGCTTCACAACAACTATCTTTAAATACGATCTTGAGGAGGCCAAAAATTAACCACCACTACATACACTCTATTTAACATGCTATCTATTAAAGAATACTTATAGCATTAATGACATTGCGGGCAAGAAGCCACAAGATAAACAAGAAGATCAAGGAAAATCTATCAAAATACCCTAAAGGATAAACAAGAAGATCAAGGAAAATCTATCAAAATACCAAAATATCCCCTTTGCTCAGTCATAACCCCATATGAGAGAGAGAGAGAGAGAGAGAGAGAGAGAGAGAGAGAGAGAGAATCACATATCCTAGAAAAACCCATGGCCTTTTCTCCCACCTCTTCTTAAATACCAATGCCCCCCCCCACACACACACACGTCTCCTCTCCTTGCCCCATTTGGTCCCCCATGCTACACAATGGCAAGTCCCTAGCCTAAGGCCATAACTTTCTATTTTTCTCAACCACACCTAAGCAAAGCATTCATATTTAAAAAAAAAGCATCAGCAAAGTATGCAACTATGCACTGAATTGGGGGTACTATCCTTATCTAGGAATCCACAACATCAAGAGCATGGAAGCTTGAGGGAATAGAAAAATTAAGGGCTCAGGTGAATTGAGGATCTCACTCAATCTCTCTTTGCACCAAACAAGTGGACTATTATGTAAGAAAATGTAATAGACAAAATAGGATCAACACAATACAAAGCAATAAATTGTAGAAAAAAGTGGAGAATAAATAATATTCTTGCTTGCAAACTTTGAATACAAACCACCTTTTGTGCTCCGAGTAAGAGGCTTTGATGGTGCTGATCTATACAAACTCTCGACCGAGCATGTCTTGCTTACGAGAATGCTTGAACACAATGGATTGAATGATAAACTAAGGCTACAAGGCTAGTTTGCGTATAGTACCCAATGTCTACATGGACGTGGGTAGGCCATGTCCCCACAACTTAGTCCAAAATTACCAATCAACCATATCATCCAACTGGGACCATATTAGACTACAACCAATTCGTAGCTCTCCCATGACCAGAGACCATATGGACCCTCAAACCAACCCCATAACCCGAGAATATTATGTCCTTGGTTTGTTGTCCAACGATCACTAATGTGGTCACATAGCCCACACTAGCATGCATCCTACTTGGTAGAGTGCCAAGTATGTATAAGCTAACCATCTGTTGTTGTCGGGTGCTCACACCACAATAGTTATTCCTAAAGGGGGGAGGGGAGGGGAGAAGGGTTTACAAAAAATAGAGCACATCCATCACCCACAATAGTCACACAAGGGTGAAGCATTGAGAAAATGCTTCTCTAAAACCCTTCCTTAATGTGGACACTCATAGATGAACTACCTCTTTGGTATAACATCGAGTCGATGAAGATGGTGCTCCAACAAATCTCTCCCAATAGCCTTTGTGAAACTATGTATAAAGACCTCCATTGTGTGCAATATACAAGCTCCACTTCTACATCCATAATAAGCTCACACATATAATGATATTGTATCTCAATATGCTTGGTGCGAGCATGAAACGGGTTCTGAAGCTTTAATTATTTCACGGTAACACTATCACTCCTTTTAACATCTCCTGTGTCTGCCATGGTTCTCTGTCATGATGAGGTCATCCATATATAGTACAATGATCACCTCCTAAAAAATAAGAGACACAGGTTGTCACCCAACTACGTTTTCAGTGAGGTCACAAAACTATCATACTTTAAGAATAACACTCTCTTGCTCTTGTATGTCAATTTTTCATTGAAATTAGTGATCCCCACTGCTACCATTTAAGCTTACAAATTCTTTATTCACAATATGAACTGTATACGACTACTCCTTAAGATTTCCTATCCATAGGAAGCTAATTCTCAAAGGTTTTGAATTTTATCTCATTCCTCATCTCATATTGGTTCTTTAGAACTTTACATGCTTCAGAAGTTGTGGTGGTATGCTAAAATAGGCATTAGGAAAATTTTAGACTGAAAAAGGGCCCTCTAAGAAGAGCCATGTCATCACTTTTCTAAGAAAAAGGGGGGCCCTGGTGGTAAACCTTATCTTATGTTCAAACCCTCACATGTGACATAATGCTAGGAATCCCTTGAAAAGTAGATTCTAAATCTACCATCTCTAACAAATTTAGAGTCAATATGCTCAAGTTATGTCTTTTCCACTAAATGGAAAATTCTAACAAATTAAGATGTTATAATCGTCAGAACCTGCCTTTTAGTGGGGAAGGCATAGCTTAAGCATATCAACTCCAAATTTGTGGGAGATGGTAGATTTAGAATCTACATTTCAAGGTCTTTTTAATAATGGTATGTCACATGTGGGAGTTTTGACATAAGATATATAATGTTCACCCATGACCCCACCCACGACCCCCTTTGTTCTAGAAAAGTGATGACATGGCTCTTCTTAGAGGGTCCTTTTTTAGTCCTTTTTTCCCCTAATGGTCATCACCAAATAGTCAATGATGCTAGTATGACGATAGCACATACCATATATGCATTTCTTTGCCTCCATGCCAGAGCGAGAGCATGATGGCACATAGCGTATTTGTATTCCTTCACCTCCACACCAAAGTAAAGGGTAGGATTTGGTGGTATGGTCTAAAGTGGATCTGTTGGATCTAGAGTAAGACTCAGCTTAGCATCAAGCCCTTGTGATTTCTCATAACTTATATGAATAAAGAATATACCGAATATTAAGCTTCTAAAGAGTGTAATTTATCCCATCTAACTTTCCATCATCAAATGCTGGAGGACATGCATGAGTTGCTGCATTATTTGCAGTTTAGGCCATCTCTCAAAATCTACCTCCAAATACCAAAATGCTAAAATGAGCTTTTCCCTCTAGGACCTATGCTTTGATGCCATGTAAGAAAACACAATAGTGGAAGCATGATCAACATAACACAGAGCAATGAATTGCATGAAGAAGTGGAGAGTAAACTATATTACTACTTGCAAACTTTGATTATAAACAGATCGTTGTCTACTCACCCATGTGCTCTAGGTAAGGAGCTTTGATGGTGATCTATATGGACTCTAGATGGAGAATGCATTGCTTACAAGAGTACTTGAACACAATGAACTCGATGATAAACGAAGATTTCTAGACTAGTCTATATATTTTGCCCAAGGTCGATCATATCAACTGTGACTGAGACCAGTCTATAGGCATTGCTTGAATAGAGAAATTACGAGCGCGTCTAACAGTGCGTCTAATAGCGCGTGTATTTGCGTGTGTATTGACGCGTCTATTCGCGTGTCTACACTGAGAATCTAACACTGCGTCTAAAAGCATGTCTACTTACGCGTGTATTAGCGCGTCTATTAGTGCGTCTACACTGAGAATTAGATGTGTATTTAGACGCAAAACAGAGAATACAAAAAGTGAGATTTTGGTGTAGGCTGGTAAATGTACATCACTACTTTCCAAAAATTGCCCATGATTACCAAAGCACATAATTTTAACAAAAACATTAATGCTTTTTTGCAAACCCACATATACAAAAATTAAGTGAGGTGAGGAGAATGAGACAATATGTAAAATAGTTTAGCCAATATCAATGATGGGCTACGGTTCAATCTCATCCTCAATGAGATCAACCCTTGCCAAACTATTTACTTCAAAATCCAAACAAGTGTTTAGATCTACAAATACATTCAACCCACTACTACTTGTGCTACTCATGTGCTCATCGAAATCAGCATCACCAATGGTAGGCTCGTCCTCACGGGTAATGGCCTCAATATCTGTATCACCTATCTCATGATCATCCTCCTCTCTCATATCACGGTCATCATCACCTCCATGGCCATGATCATCCTCCATACGCTCCATATTCGTAAATGTACTATACATCACTTTGGAACGTGGCATAATAGGTATGACATGCCACCATCTGTTATTATCCACCATTGGTTGATAGACAACCTTGCATCGAAGGTATCAAATATTTAAAAGTGAGTATTTTTATATGTGTGTGAAGTACCTGTTCACATTGTTGCGGTAGTACTCGTGTGTCCTTCTTACTTTGCCAAAACTTTGTGGAGTCAATAGTTACAAAGCCACTTGCATGGCGTTTGATTGTTGCATTAGGGCCTCTTTCCACCACGTCCTTAAACCACTTTACATCCAAAACATACACAAAGATGCATCGAAAGTCAAGCTTAATAATATCTTGGATTATGCCACAATAATGATCCATGGCTCCATTGGCTCCCTCAAAGCTAGCAATGATGCCGCAATCTTGTGTGTTTCTCTTATCATATAGCAAATGCTTGCCCTGACACCATATAGCATTGAACATAGTGCACTACACCAAGACAAAATCAATTAAATAAGTAATCTAAATTATTGAAAGCTCCTAACTTATGCATAACATTCTATATACTGACCTTGCTGATGCATCCCCTAGCATACTCCCATTCTTCCATTGTGATATGCATCCCCTCGTCTTTCTCTGCTTTCTCCATTTCGTCAAGTAGCCAATCCACATGAATATCCTTTGGAAGTGCTCTTAGGTACTGAGGGTATGGCACACGAGATCTGTGGTGTGTACGAAAGAGGGCCCTTTCTTCTTGTCTTCTTGCCTTTGCATCCTTGTATCTTGTCACCCATCTTTTCATCACATCACTATTAAGCATGCAATAGAGGTTGATATTATTAAGCAACTCCGTGTCTATTACTTTGTTGCGTCCTTTTCCTTGAGGCACAATAGAGGTCATCCTTAGGTCTTCATCATCTCTCCATAGTCCTGGGAGAGAGCTATCCACATCAATAAGAAACTCAGAAATATGTACAAGTGACTCTTGTACCAACCAACCCTTGGCCATGCTACCTTCGAGTCTTGCATTTTGTCTCACGAAACCCTTTAAGGTCTTCATGAAGCACTCGAGGAAGAACAACCATTGTGCATGTATAGTACCGCATATAGCAATCTCATCCACCAAATGCACTATGAGATGTAGTTGGCTTGTGAGAATAGAACATGGAAATGTCTCCTCCATTAAACAAACCACCTCCACTGACATAACTCGAGCATTCTCAAGTGTGGTGGGATCTATTTCCTTTGAGCTCACATACCTAGAAATGAAAAAGTACACCATATTAGCAATATGAACACCTTGCATGGAGCATTGATACGCATCACATTTTGTATCATGTGAAGTACCTCACAAGCTCGCCCATCTTGTAAATACAATCTTTCACGTCCTTCGATGCACTACAAGAAATGCTAGTAGGTAGTATGAACTAAACACACGAGGAATGGTTGATTAGTTGCTTCTAATACACTCACAAATTTGAAAGGAAAAAGATATTATGCACATAAAATACTTACTTGGAGCATCTTGTGCCAATCATGAGATTTCAAGCCATATAATTGCTCTACACCTCTTTTCTTGCTCTTTGTAAAGGCCCCCTTCAAACACCTCATGCATCCAATGGGAGTACGAATTGTAGTAATAGCACACTTCACCGCCACCATCTCTAGCTTTGATAACCTCCACGGTGCACGAGGTAAACAAACACGCCCATTTGGTCTCTCTTGTGGCCAAGCTTCACGCATCCTCCTTGTGGTACGTAGATCCTCCCTTATGCCTACGGAATCTCGTGTCCCATTCAAATGTTCCCAAATGGTAGATGCCACATTCTTGAAGATATGCATGGGATCAAGCAGGTGATTGATCTTGAGGTGGGACCAATATGGTAAACGATAAAAGATGGAGTATCTAAACAAAAGATGGTGTTAGCGGGCAATCTTTATTTCCAGCCAATATAGCACACAATAGTTACAAACCCTTATCGGCTCATGCCAAGTGGTGGAGGAGTCGTGGAACCGTCCCAAATTCTCATCCAATCTCCCGTTGCTGCTGTGAGTGATTGTGGGAGGACTTCATTCCAAGGGGCAACATATCTAGGATGATCAGGTGGGAGAAATCGATGGTGATTCTCATAGATGACCTTATTCAATGCGTCTGCCCATGAGGCAACAAGCGAAGGACCACAAACAGGACATGCATGGTAACTCGATGTAGTGAGACCTGAACAATAGATGCAATTAAGAGTTCAAGGTGGGTTTAGGGTGCCACATCCTTTGCCTACTCATAATTAGAAGTGCAATGCTTACCTGAACACTCGCCATAGCCTGGGAAGTCATGCATTGTCCACATCAAGATTGCTTTGCAGTTGAAGTCTCGTGAGACGAGGGAGGCCTACTCACATCATGCACCTCGATACCTCTCCAAAGTATCTCTAGCTCGTCAATCAAAGGCTCCAAATAAACATCAGGATTTTTGACTTTATGTTTCCCTGGAATTAGAAGGGATAACATAACATGTCCTTTCTTAATCGCCATAGAGGGTGGAAGATTATAATTCACCAATATCACTGGCTTTTGAGACCAAATGGGTTCACACCATCCATGCCCAATCCAAGTCTCAAGCTCCTAGGTTCTTTCTTGAAGCTTGGCCATGTGTCTTCAATATGCTTCCACGCAAGAGTGTTTGTGGGAGTTCTCCACTTGCCATCGGTTGATCAATGGGAGGAATGCCATGACATGAGCTCTACAATGGATTTGCACTTGAACATATGTTGGATGCGAGGGATTATGGAAAAATGTCGTAGAACCTTACGAGGCACGTCCAAAGTTTTGAGATCTGCTCTATATCTTGCCTCTCCACAAGTAGGACACTCTCTTGCATCCTTATGTAGTCCATGAAACAAAACGCAATCGTTGACGCATGCATGGATGCGCTTGTAATCTAATCCTCCAAGAGAGGTCACATGTTGCCTTGCCATATCTCTTGAGGTCAGTAATTTATTCTCCCTTGGAAGCATTTTACACAATATCCTGCATGTGAAGACCATAAATGAGGAAAAGCATTCGAGTAATTGACCCACTAGCATAATTCACCATGTTTGCAAAATAGACTTTAAAGCTTACTTGAGTAATGCATTCAAACTTGCATTGCTCCATCCATAGATGGTTTGCAAGTTTAGTAACTCAAGGGAGGCACGTAGAACAAAGAATGTGCACCCCTCAAACAGTGGAGTCGATGTTGGGGTAAAAAGATCGTCCTGGTCCATGTTATCATCCCTCCCTTCGGATTGATGGACATATAAATCCCGCACCATATCATCAAACACCGCCTCCTCCACGGCTTCATGAGGTAATGGCGGAGGGCTACTATCACCATCACTCCATGCATCCCTAACGGTCCCTCCTGAAAAGATCCCACCTCATATCGCCGACACTTTGCCTCCTCACGATGAGCATAGGGCAACATATGCGGGTGTGGCACTGCATCCTGTATCAAATTAAAACGGGATCATAACTTAAACATATGAACACCCATAGGTATCTCAATCAACCTTAACTCTTTAACACTTACCAGGTTTACGGTCGCATCCCATTCTCCATACTTTGAGATGTGATTGAGTGTAATCCTGCGTGCACGATACATGTTTTCTCGACATCGATCACACATACATTTGATTTTTTGCTCCAACCACATTTCGCGATGGTGGATACGGAGGGATTCATCCTCACTGGAGCTACTTGTTGAAGATGAAGACATCCTACAAAATAAACAACCCAAAAAAATTGCTCTTGTATCAAATATTTAATCTAAAAACTCTGTGGTGCGTCTAATACCGCATCTAAAACCGCGTCTATTCTGTGTGGTGTGCGTCTATAGGCACGTCTAAACCGTGCTGTAAACACGCAATTAAACGCTCATTTAGACGTGTGTATACACGTGCACTACACAGAATAGACGCAGTTTTAGACGCGATATTAGACGCGCCTATAGACGCAATTTTCATTTTCAAACCTACTTTTAGCGTGCTTGCTTTTCTTCACATACTTTTGACGGGCTTGCTTTGCTATTAACAGATCCACAGCCTAGCATCCATACTTATCTTTAAGCACCCACACTTATCTCCATGCTTACACAATCATCTCCATGCTAACACAATCATCTCCAAGCACACAAGAGAAGAGGGTGAACAAGGAAGAGAAGAAAGAGAAGCAAAGGGTGAACAAGGAAGAGAAGCAGCTTTGAAGAAGGACAAGAAGCTTTCATACCTCTATCCAAGGTAAGTCTCTTTAGGGTTGATCTTCTTTGAAAGTTGCTCTCTTTGGATTCGTCCTTTTCTCTCTTTGAAACGAATGTTTTTGGTACAGCTGTTGTGCTTTTGTGTCGGGCGCGTCGCGCGCATGTCCTTTTCAAGTTTTTAGAATAGTATGTCTGTCAGAGCGCATCTATAGATGCATCTGAGAGCGCGTCTAAAAGCGCGTCTAAGAGCGCGTCTATAGACGCGTCTACTCTATGTTGGAAACAAATAGCCGCGTCTATAGACGCGCTGTTATACGCGAAGATAGATGCTGTGTTTTTTCTATCTTTTTTTTCCTCTCCTCTCTTTTTCTGTCTTTTTTTCTCCTCTCTTTTCCTCTCCTTTCTCCTCTCTTTTCCTCTCCTTTCATGGAAATAAGTGATTGCATGAATGAAGAAAGGGATTGCATGAATGATGGAAAGGGATTGCATGATTGAAGAAGAGGATTGCATGAATGATGGAAAGGGAAAGCATGATTTAAAAAATGGATTGCACTCTATATTTTCCTCTCTTTTTCCTTCTCTCTTTTATCCTCTCTTTCCTTCTCTTTTCGTCTCTCTTTTTCTCTCTTATCTCCTCTCTTTTTCTCTCTTTTTTTCTCCTCTCTTTTCCTCTATTCTCCTCTCTTTTTCTCTCTTTTATCCCCTCTTTTTCTCCTCTCTTTTCCTCTCCTTTCTCCTCTCTTTTATCCCCACCACTATGCATGCCTTTTCTACTCTCTTTCCTTCTCTCTTTTTCTCTCTTTTTCTCTTCTCAATTCATTTTCTCAGTTCATCAGTAATCTTCTTTTTTTCTTTTTTCCAGTTCATCATGTGGCCAGGAAGCTCTTCAGGCTCACCTGATCTTCGGGAGACCATCTTTCGGGACTTATATAACCTTTTGGGGCACCCTCCCAGTCCTAGGGAGTTATACGGCTACATGACGGGTACTCTAAACACCCCCCAAGAGTCGGCACTACAGACTCCAAACCACCCCAACCCCACACCTTTTGAGATTACCCCAGTGGAGTCAACACAACCCAGTCGGCTACATAGCCGAGGCCCTTCCCCCATGCCGTCCTATGCCCCTTCCCCCATGCCGTCAGGAGGCCCTTCTGCCTCGCAGAGCTGTCAGCATACTCCCGTGCAGTCGAGACTTGGTTCTCCAGCTACTACAGGTGGCCAACGTACTAGCTCGACACACGACATAGTAGCAGGCGTAGTAGTAGGGAGAGTGATGGGGGATGCATGGCACAGTGCTTTGGGTGGTGGGGACGAGAATGATTCAGATGATTTAGACGTGCCTCCGAGTGATGGTACGATCTACTATGACATCACTCAGACAGGAGGCATCTTGATGGATGCACGAGAGAAGGACATCATGGCCTTCATGCGCTCTGTAATTGCTAACAATTACAGAGATTGCTTTATTCACTACAAAGATCAACCAAAGAGGTTGGCTGATGAGACCCTTGATGATGTTCGCCCTAGGTATCCTAACCCCCCAATGTTCAATTCACAGATAAATGGGCCAAGTCAAAGATTGTTTCGATACTTAGCAATAAAAGATCTTTGCTTAAGAGGCATGCACTAGCAGAGCTTGCCAGGCTCCAGGGAGGTCAACCACCAAGGGGCCCGCCCCACACTGCTCACAAGCGTGAGTGGAAGAAAGCAATGCAGTCCACGAAGGAGGAACCCAGTCTAAAGCACGTGGAGGCACGAAGGATCTAAATGGAGCAATATGGAAGCGTGCATTTTGGAGCAGGGGGTGTTGAATCATGGGAGGCCCAGTTTGTAAGTATCGATCTCAAATTATATTGTTTATGTAGTTTATTAGGAGGTTGTTTCTTTGTACTAACCCCTCCGCAAATTGTGTCATCTTTGCAACTTAATATCGTGGGTAGGTACCCTACTCCTGTCGAGACAGCCTACCACCGCCACCATCGCAGAGGAGATACATGGAGGCACTTCTATAATGACGGGTTGATTACTGAGGAATAGTATATCCGGGCTACTGGAGAGTGCCCCGAGGTATTTGAAAGTAATTAAATAATGTCAATATTATAAAAAAAGATTTGATTTTTCATACATTGATATATGTTGTCCCTTGTTTACAGGACCCTGCACAAGAAGATGAGGAAGAAGACGAGGAAGAAGGAGGCAGAGAAGGGAGCGCAGAAGGGAGCGAGGAGTAGTGCTAGCTACTCTTTTTTGTACTTAGCCACTCGCTTGGCTTCGTGCCTCTTGTATATACACTCCTCTTATTTTTGGTACTTGAAGCCACAAGACGTGGCTTAGCTTCGTGCTATATGTACATACAAGCACTTTTTGAGCTATCAATTAATGCCTTGTAACTAAACGTTTTGGAGTTGTAATATTTTATTTGGAATTGTAATTAATGTCGGCTATAGACGTGCTTGCAAGAGTGCTAATTGGCTGCAAGAATTGAATTACACAATGTGGAAATGAGATTCCTGTAACTACATAGCATACACAACATACACAGCATTCTGTTCAAACACACAAAATTTTAAAAATATTTTGTAGCGCATCTATAAACGCGTCTATATACGCGTTTGTCTAACTATCTAGCCACACTTGGCCACCACAGCCACTATCTAAATGAGGAACTACAAGTGCACAGGTGCTCGCCACACTTGGCCACCACATCCACTACTCTAAATGAGGAACTGTCGGTGATGCTCACCACAATGGCTACTCTTCATAAATAGGGCCTTACAAAATAGAGATCCATAATAAAAAAAATGTTTAAAAGGGAGGGATCCACACTAATATAAAATTTTTACATCAATTTAGGAGAGGGGTATCTCAAACTGTCTTGTTGATGATTTAACAAAGATAAAGCACTATAGATTTTTACCATATGGATGTACACCAATTTAATCACGTAGTCATGTAGAGATTCAAGAGATCTTTTCACGTTTATAAAAAGTTTTAAAAACTGATAATAGAGTAAAATTCTATGACCATTTTAGTGGGGCGATAAAGCTATTCCAAATGTGAATAGCCCCTTTCTAGATGAGATTCATTTTGTATAAGTACTCTTGGCAATAACCTTGTAGGCATTTGGAATTCCTTATTATAAGGATCAATTCCCTTAGGAAGTGAGTGCTTTATGCGAGGTTATTGGATAAAAAGATAGTGTAAAAAATAGGCCTTCTTAAAAAATGAAGAGAAGAATATAGCACTTATATGATGGTAGTGATGTGTGGATGTAGGCTTGTAATGGCTGAGACACTTATTTCCTCTTCAGGAGGTTTTTTTCCATAAGTGTATGTACGCACTCTTATGAGTGTGTAAGTGACCTTATTAGGTCACTTCACTTTTACTTCACTCATTTCTTATCAATATACTTTGAGTGTTGTGATTCCATCTGTCTCTCCTTACTTGTTGCTGCATTTATGTGTGTGTCGCTACATTGATCTCCACTCCAATAATTGGTAATCAAAGTAGGTTCTCTTGGCTCTCACCCCTTTGTCATCTTCTCCTCGAGTTTCTTTTTTTGATTATCGTAGAGCTATCCGCTTAGGTGGAGAAGGTATTCCATATAGTGTATTGTTAACTATGTTAATGAAGTTTTTGCACATTTTAGAGCATTTCGAGGCTCCTTCACACGTTGTAAAGTTTTCGTAGAGGTATCACACGAGAGTATGAGTTCGAATTATTTTTTTTAGATTTTGAGTTTTTTGCACAATAGTAGAATTTGGTGTGTATATCGTGACATCATCATCTTAGACATCACATCTTTGAGCTCCTCTTCAAAAACTTCAACAATATTGTTAATATTATCATCCTGCATTCCTATTAATATCATTTCCACACTCTACACTTTTTCATACACTTTGTAGGTTTCTATTGTTCATCAGCAATCTACTGGGCAGCCATTTTGGTTGTATTCAACGGGCATTGATAGTACCTGTTAGGTAGTTGGGATATTTGCATATTATGTCAAAGATTAGTTATTTTCGAATTGAATGACAGGCAGTAATGTATTTGGGATGCTTTCTTAACAGGACTAACTACCCGCCATTATGGTCCTATATGATGTTCCATGTATTAGTTGATCCTAAAGGGCTTTAGAATGTTGCTATTGGCCTTGATGTATGCTCTATCTCGCCAACAGAAATTAGCATAGTATAGGTACTTTGGATAGTGATACAAGTTCGGATCTATTGTTCATCCAGCAATCTACTGGGCAGCCATTTTGGTTGTATTCAACGGGCATTGATAGTACCTGTTAGATAGTTGGGATATTTGCATATTATGTCAAAGATTAGTTATTTTCGAATTGAATGACAGGCAGTGATGTATTTGGGATGCTTTCTTAACAGGACTAACTACCCGCCATTGTGGTCCTATATGATGTGCCATGTATTAGTTGATCCTAAAGGGCTTTAGAATGTTGCTATTGGCCTTGATGTATGCTCTATCTCGCCAACAGAAATTAGCATAGTATAGGTACTTTGGATAGTGATACAAGTTCGGATCTATATGTGGCATTTGCCTCTATACATCCCACATCAAGACAAGCCAAGTGGGATGACAAGGATGCACAGGCACATACATTAGTTGCACTTTCAATCTCCTTTCAGTGAAAAGGGGATTATTCCTCTCATATTCGCTCATGTAAAACTATGAAAAATGTTTGGGATATGCTTGTTGCACTTTACTAAGTGTGTAATGAGGTTAAGAAATACTTAACAAGATAAGAATGCTTAGCTCACACAAGAGAAAGTATACTAAATGAAGCAAATGAGCCAAAAGCTAAGTGTTTTCTTCTTCTATTCACAAGGGAGTATTTATATAAAAAGCCAGGGCTAGGGTTTTTCCACTCACACCTAACCCTGACCACCCCGAGCCCACATTTGTATGTCCAAATGATACCCAAAGAGACCCAAACACTACGTAAATGAGACCCATTTAAGCCATCTACACAAAGTCGTGCCTAGGAGTAACAAATGGGAAAACTACTCCAACATTTTTAAGTACTCTTTCTTCTCAAAACTTGTTAAGGTGTTACTAAACACTTATTTGTAGTTGCCAAATGATGATATCTTCATCTTCACTCTCATTCTGGGTTGGTGAAGAACCTCCTTCTTTTGCAGCTTCATTTTGATATTAATCTAATTTAATCATTTCCAAGAGAAAGACCAAATGGCATTGCCTGCACCTCCTCCTTTAAAGTGGAACCATCTGAGTTATCGCTTGTACTCTCTTCATCATTTTATATAGAGCTCTCTAAAGTTGAAGAATCTTCTAATCATTGATTCTTTACAATGGCTCCTAAGGTTGCAACAAGTTACCAAATAGTTATTTGTTTTGTAAGGTGACAAATGATGATATCTTCATCTTCACTCTCATTCTGGGTTGGTGAAGGACCTCCTTCCTTTGTAGCTTCATTTTGAATTAACACCATTTGGTCATTTCCAAGAGAAAGATCAAATGCCATTGCTAGCACCTCATCATTGGAACCACCTAAGTTTTCACTTGTACTCTTCATCATTTGAATCTGATATAGAGCTCTCTAAAGTTGAAGTATCTTCATCACAGATTCTTTACAGCGGCTCCTAAGGTTGTAACATCCTTTCTCAAGAGGAACAAGATTTTGAACTACTTAGATCTTGCATAGCCAAGCCCTCCCCAAATTCATTGGATAGTTCTAGCATAGCCAAGGTCTCCCCAAATCAATGGATAGACCAATGCATCTTGCATAACATTAATATTTTTTTCCTTTTATTGTTTGTTTTCTAGCAATTTTCAATTTTGGACGAGTCATGATGAGTAAACTACTTTGGAAATAGTGATTAAAATATACTATATCTCAAGGAAATATGCTAAAGGTCAAGGTTTAGAAAAGATCAACTTACTAGCCAAATGTCAAGGTTAAAAAATCAACTTTAAATTGTTCACAATATATATGTTTTTTATACTTTTGAAAATGAGGTACGGGCATGTGATTGCTTATTTTCACCAGTATACGGACATGTTATTTTAGCACTCTTATCAAGAGCTTAAAAACCTCAACCATCATGCTTCTTAAATGAGATTGTTGAGAAGATTGATAGACATTGCCTACTAATTTCTAAGACCAAAAGCAAGATATGGTACTCTAAAGATGGAAAATTAAAAATTGATCACATGGTAAGGAATGTCAATAGCAATTAAATTAATCGTTATGATGCACTGCAAGAATTTAGGAATAACAAAGGAATTCCTTTTTATAATGGGAAATGTATATATGGTTAATATTACATTTATTTCCCTATGGTTTTGTTGAATAAATTTTGCCCAAAAATTCTATAAGTAGGGATCTTCGATTTCCAACCACCATTCAATTTGTTGTCTTGGAGTTGTCATAGCAGTTGAGAAATAACACTCGCACATGAAGGCACCACCATAGGAATTTGCGTTCCTCCCAAACTCTATTTCCTTTGCATGGCTTTGAAGGAAACCAAGAATTGAATCTTTTCTTTAATCAGACCGCTGGCAGACCGTGCCCTGAAGAGCTGAAAAAAGACGAAGGCGACAGGGAGAGAGACAGAGAGAGAGAGACGGGGAGAGTGGGACAGAGAGCCAGTTGAATTAGTTTGTTTTTTTTTTTGCTTTGAGCGCGCGCGCGCGCGAGAGAGAGAGAGAGAGAGAGAGAAGAATTAGTTTTGAAAAAATGGTTTATGCTTTTGAGGAGAAGAGAGAGAGGGAGAGCAGAATTAATTTAAAAAAATGCTTTTTATTTTGTTTTAAATGGCGCGTGGGAGAGAGAGAGAGAGAGAGAGAAATTAATTAGATGTTTTGTGGAGCGTTTTTTCAACTAATGAGAGAGAGAGAGAGAGAGAGAGAGAGAGAGAGAGAGAGAGGTATAAATCTTAAGAAATGTTTTTTTAGAGAGAGATTAATTTCAAGAATTGTTTTTAGAGAGAGAGAGAGTGAGAGAGAGAGAGAGAGAGAGAAGAAAAAGCTTTAATAAGAATGTTTTTTTTTGGAGAGAGAGAGAGAGAAAGTAGACCTAGTTTTTGAAATTAGCTTTGTTTCCAATGGGGAAAATGAGAGAAGAAGGAAGAGAGAGAGAGAGAGAGAGAGAGAGTAGAATCAGTTGTGAAAAAAATGTTTGTTTATTTTGTTTTGAATAGGGAAATCAGAAAAAGAAGGTAGGGAGAGAAAATGTGTAAATTGCTAGCATATTATCTTAGAGAGGAGTTGCTAGTATATCTTACAAGAGAATTGACATATGGCACCTCCTAGCTTGGCCACGTGGCAGCTCTTGCCTCCTCCTGAGAGAGAGAGAGAGAGAGAGAGAGAGAGAACCTATATGTACAATGGTTGGTTTTGAGTTGATAAAAAATAGTATGTGTGTGTGTGTACACACATATATATGTGTATGAGTTTTTTCAACTCATGAGAGAGAGAGAGAGAGAGAGAGAGAGAGAGAGAGAGAGAGAGAGATTAATTTTAAGAAATGTTTATTTAGAGAGAAAGAGTAGAAAAAGCTTTTAAAAAATGCTTATTTTTGCTAGAGAGAGAGAGAGAGAGAGAGAGAGAGAGAGAGAGAGAGAGAGAGTAGGCCTAGTTAATGGGGAAAATGAGAGAAGAAGGGGGAGAGAGAGAGAGAGAGAGAGAGAGAGAGAGAGAGAGAAAAGAATTAGTTTTGAAAAAATGGTTTATGCTTTTGAGGAGAAGAGAGGGAGGGAGAGAGAAGAATTAGTTTTGAAAAAATGCTTAATGCTTTTGAGGAGAAGAGAGAGGGAGAGCAGAATTAATTTAAAAAAATGGTTTATGCTTTTGAGGAGAAGAGAGAGAGGAGAGCAGAATTAATTTAAAAAAATACTTTTTTGGGTTTTTTTCCGCTTTGAGTGCGAGCGCGCGCGCGTGAGAGAGAGAGAGAGAGAGAGAGAGAGAGAGAGAAGAATTAGTTTTGAAAAAATGGTTTATGCTTTTGAGGAGAAGAGAGAGGGAGAGCAGAATTAATTTAAAAAAATGGTTTATGGGTTTGAGGAGAAGAGAGAGAGGGAGAGCAGAATTAATTTAAAAAAAATGCTTTTTATTTTGCTTTTTTTGCTTTGAGCACGCGAGAGAGAGAGAGAGAGAGAGAGAGAGAGAGAGAGAGAGAGAGAGAGAGAGAGAGAGAGAGAGAGAGAAGAATTAGTTTTGAAAAAATGGTTTGTGCTTTTGAGGAGAAGAGAGAGGGAGAGCAGAATTAATTTAAAAAATGGTTTATGCTTTTGAGGAGAAGAGAGAGAGGGAGAGTAGAATTAATTTAAAAAAATGCTTCTTTTGTTTGTTTTTTGTGTCACCCAACTAGAGATTCAATGGCTAGGTAGAGAGAAAGAAGGATGGAGCTATGGAAAGCTCAATCTCCTTCACCTCATGGCCAAATGCATGCAAGTGAGACTTGGTAGAGAACAAAGAGAGGGGAGAGAAGGAGAGAAGATAGAGCATCACCATCCCTATAAGCACACACAAACAATCAAGCACTCAAGCATAACAAGCAAGCATATAACCACAAGCAAGCATATACCACAAGCTCATGAGAGAGAGAGAGAGAGAGAGAGAGAGAGAGAGAGAGGCAAGCCTCAAATGAAACTAATGGGATTTTCCCTTTTCATATTTTATCAAATGTCTTATATACAAGAGCTCATAGTTAATAATGGTCGGCCGCCCATTTACAATTGGGGACCTAAAACTAGTCTTTCTAGCTCTATGTACAACTATTCCTTATGACCCACATTACACAAGCCGTAAGCTCGGTCATCCCATGTCTCTTTTACATTAAGTGCTTTACACAGTTACAAAATATGAGTACAATAAGCATAGCCACGCTTGAAAAGTAATGTTAACTAGAGTGGTTAATAAGATTGAGGAGGAGTGTTGAGATATCGAGCTCAACTAGTATGGATATAGGTGACACGCTAGGATGATAGCTCTACGCTTATACCACTGCATGGTTACTGAGATTATGGGTTAGTATGCTACAAGGACTATGTGATAGCCACTTTGGTGTATTAAGGTTATGTCATAGCTATAATAGCTTACATTGTTGGGTTCACACTATGGAATGACTTTTGTATGTTACATTAGGAGAGTACTTTCCTGTTTGTAGAGTACTCTTACTTTTATATTATGGTTATAAAGAAGAGAAAATATATAGAAGAAAATTCAGGCACTATGGAATGATCTTTGTATGTTATAGTAGGAGAGTACTTTCCTTTTTACAATATGTACTCTTATTTTCGTGTTATGGTTATAGAGAAGAGAAGACATATAGAAGAAAATTCAGTCATCCATCTCTTTGATGTGGTTATTTTCTCTTGTCTATTCTTGTGTGCTTATCTATTCTTGTGGTTAGAAGACCTATAGAGAAGAGAAGACATGTAGAAGAAAATTCAGCCATCCTTCTCTTTTATGTGGTTATTTTCTCTTGTGTGCTTGTCTATTCTTGGTGTGTTTACTTATAAGGATCTCAAGCTCACCCTCTCCCCCATATTCTTCTCACTAGGAGGGTTATGTGTTTTTTTTGGTAAATTAAGTCAACATACATAATAAAGCAGTCTTGACATCCACATATAATGTCTATAATAATGTCTTCTTAATGGATCATGTGTTGTGCAAACAAATAAGTAATTAATATAACAAATCCACATATTAAAGGAAAAGCCAAATCAAGATTTATCACTTCTGTTCGTATTAAGAGTCTTAAAAAAATTCAAGGTCTATTCATAAGATATTCACAACCCATGGTGTGTAGAGAAAGTGTATCATTATAAATATAAAACACTCTCCATTTATCATTTAACATGATGTCTCGGAGTTATCATTTTAAATCCTACACACTCTCCACTTATCATTTAACATCTCATAGATATCATTATAGATTGTATACAACATTCTTCACTCATTATTTGAAATGTATCATAATGTACACTTTTCAAGCTATAACAAAACATGTCATTTTTACTATATATGTATTTTGATTATACAATATAGAACTTATATATGGATAAACTTAGAAAAGGTGAAGACCCACTAGTAATATAGAAGGGTGAATGGGGTTCCAACAAAATATTTGATTACATATAAAGATACTATGACAAAGTAGCTAATACTTCACTATAGTTACTTGGCATATGAGTGCTTACACTTGCACACGCGCACACACACACACACACACAGTTACTTGCTCTATCGATTGGCCACATGAGCAAACTCACATTGAGACTCAACCCTTTGGGCCATCCAAGATAAGGTGGGAGTGGACAATGCTCTTGCCCTTTGCTCCATAGTCATAAAAGGTATCTTCGTGGTCTTTAAACCTCACTTGTTTGTAAATCGGTCCATTTGTGAGCTCCTTTGCAGGAGAGATCAATGCATTGGGTGCTGCATCACAAAACATTGCTATGGACAACCTGGACTTGTGACAATTGGGGATAACCCTATGCTCGATGCTCTTATACCTCCCATTGGTCAGAATCTGAAAGCATACACAAGAAAACTAGTCCATCAATAGCATCTACTGGTAACACTATTATTAATGGTTGAATTTGAAGCACCCTTCAAAGCTTTAAAAGACATTTTAAGCGTCCGCCGCTGATGCCCTTAAATTTTCTAAAGCTTTTAGGAGTGACACTTAGAAAAAGCATAAAAGTTTCAAAATAAAATCTGACACTCATAACCAAGTAGAGAGAGAGAGAGAGAGAGAGAGAGAGAGAGAGAGAGAGAGAGAGAGAGGAGTAGAAGGTTGAGGTAAAATGTAAAAATATATAAATAAATAATTCTTAAAAATATATATTTATATTATGTAAAAATAAAGCATGTTTGTATAATAAATAAGCATAATTTTAAAGAAGTCTAGATGTTCCATAACTTTGATCAGTATTTTTATTACATCGTCTAAAGATATGCAGGTGTATCTGTTGATGTAATTTTTGAGACACATACACACACACACACACACATTTATTTCCCCCCAAAAAGAAGGAGTCTAGATGTAAGTTTTGAGAGAGAGAGAGATATAAATATTCACACATTTATTCTCCCCCCCCCCCAAAAAAAAAGTCTAGATGTTAATGAGAGCTTGCGAATTTGAAGTAAAGGTTTTCTAATGAAGCTCTCATCTATCAAAAAAGAGTGAAATAAAATATGCATCTATGATGTAGACCAATGTCAGAAAAAAACCGTCCTTTAATGAAATTTTCATGGCTCATTAAATAATCGATAAATAATTTTACCTAACCTTGAATTTAAAGTTTCAAAATTTTAAAATTTTAATTATAAAACCGATTAATCTATGTATTTTTTCAACTAAACGGTTTGGCCTTAAAGGTCGTCCTTTTTTTTTCCACTGGTTAGCTTTTTTTTTTTGTTCTGACAAAGCACAAAAAGGAGCGAAATGATTGATCTGAAATCTCACGAAAAGGAGCGATAGGATGTGGCAAGCAAAGGTAAAGAAGTAGACACACCTCCACTTGGTCCGCGACGTTGACGACGAAGGAGCCCTTGATGGGGTGGGCGGGCACCCAGTCGTCCTGATGGCGGACCTCCAGGCTCACAGGACCCTCGTCCTCCTGCAGCACCAGCGTGAGGGCGCCGATGTCCGAGTGCTTGTGGAAGCCGTCGGTGAGCTCCGGCTGAGGGCAGCGAGGGTAGAAGTTGATAAGCATCTTTTGATAGGGCTCCACCCCAAGCGCCTCCTCGATAAACGACGCCCGCTGCCCCAGCCCCACCGATATCACGCCCAGCAGCCGCAGCGCCAGCGCCTTCAGCTCCGCGCTGTACTCATCCATCGTCTCCCTACGATCAGAAACCATCACACACAAATTATATAAGCAGCTCGACACCACAACGGCCATTACCTCAACGAAGCAGGCCGCCAATAATCAGAGTCTCGCACCCACAGCGGCTGAAGAACGAGAAACACGACGTAGTCTCACCATCAAATCGTAAGTGTTATAACCATCCCATACAAATTATAAAAGCAGCTTGACACCACAACGGCCATTACCTGAACGACGCAGGAAACTTGGGCCAATAATCATAGTCTCGGACCGACAGCGGCTGAAGCAAGAGATACAAGAAGTCTCGCCAGTCCCTCACGTTGTCTTCCTTGATGGTATACCTGCTGCCATACCCTTGGGATATGACTCCCGGCCTGCCCACATAGGCAGCCTTCTCTTCCACCGGCAAAGCAATGAACTCTTTGGACACCTGCATCATCCTCTCCATTAACTCTAGGCTCACTCCATGATTCACAACCCTAAAGAAGCCCCACTCCTCACAAGCGGCCTTCACTTGGCTCACAACCTCCGGCATGCGCGACTCCTCCCAGCCGCCAAGGTCTATCACCGGTATCCTCTTCTCCAAAGGGGGCCTTTCTATGATAGAAAGCCCGGCAAGCTGCTCTGCAGTTCTGGTCCTTCGATACTTCTCGGGCACCTCTTGCACCCCCTTCTCCACCAGGAATTCCACGGGCTCTACCCCCCATTCCTTGCCAGGAGCTACTATACTGATGGGGCCTATGGGTGGCTGGACAACAGCAGTGGCCATTGCTGATAATGAAGCAGCTAGGCTGATCTGTATAAGGATGATAACACAAAGAACAGCTCCCTACCCTTTAGATATGGGCAATTGAGAAGTTTATGTGCCCGGTCCTAAGGTCATCTTTCTACTAGATGTAATGGTGCAATGACTGCATACATGCTTTGTAGGAAGATATCAGGTGCTTCTTTGTCTTATTAGATGGAATGATGTAATGCGTGCATATATGATATTAAAACATTCACGTATCTCAAAAACAGGTTGTAAAGGGCATATAGATTTTTCATTATAGAAATAGAAAGCTAACCATGATCGGGATAAGAGAAAAATAATTACATTTTCAAAACTAGATAATTAATATTTCTAGTGAAATATCACCATCATGCAAAATATATTTTATAAATCCAATGCATATTTCTTTGTAAAGCAACTTTCATAGAAGCTTTTTATGTTCACATTTTCTCAAATAATAAGCACTCTTATGCCTTTTTTAGGTATGCATGCTTCACAACAACTATCTTTAAATACGATCTTGAGGAGGCCAAAAATTAACCACCACTACATACACTCTATTTAACATGCTATCTATTAAAGAATACTTATAGCATTAATGACATTGCGGGCAAGAAGCCACAAGATAAACAAGAAGATCAAGGAAAATCTATCAAAATACCCTAAAGGATAAACAAGAAGATCAAGGAAAATCTATCAAAATACCAAAATATCCCCTTTGCTCAGTCATAACCCCATATGAGAGAGAGAGAGAGAGAGAGAGAGAGAGAGAGAGAGAGAGAGAGAGAATCACATATCCTAGAAAAACCCATGGCCTTTTCTCCCACCTCTTCTTAAATACCAATGCCCCCCCCCACACACACACACGTCTCCTCTCCTTGCCCCATTTGGTCCCCCATGCTACACAATGGCAAGTCCCTAGCCTAAGGCCATAACTTTCTATTTTTCTCAACCACACCTAAGCAAAGCATTCATATTTAAAAAAAAAGCATCAGCAAAGTATGCAACTATGCACTGAATTGGGGGTACTATCCTTATCTAGGAATCCACAACATCAAGAGCATGGAAGCTTGAGGGAATAGAAAAATTAAGGGCTCAGGTGAATTGAGGATCTCACTCAATCTCTCTTTGCACCAAACAAGTGGACTATTATGTAAGAAAATGTAATAGACAAAATAGGATCAACACAATACAAAGCAATAAATTGTAGAAAAAAGTGGAGAATAAATAATATTCTTGCTTGCAAACTTTGAATACAAACCACCTTTTGTGCTCCGAGTAAGAGGCTTTGATGGTGCTGATCTATACAAACTCTCGACCGAGCATGTCTTGCTTACGAGAATGCTTGAACACAATGGATTGAATGATAAACTAAGGCTACAAGGCTAGTTTGCGTATAGTACCCAATGTCTACATGGACGTGGGTAGGCCATGTCCCCACAACTTAGTCCAAAATTACCAATCAACCATATCATCCAACTGGGACCATATTAGACTACAACCAATTCGTAGCTCTCCCATGACCAGAGACCATATGGACCCTCAAACCAACCCCATAACCCGAGAATATTATGTCCTTGGTTTGTTGTCCAACGATCACTAATGTGGTCACATAGCCCACACTAGCATGCATCCTACTTGGTAGAGTGCCAAGTATGTATAAGCTAACCATCTGTTGTTGTCGGGTGCTCACACCACAATAGTTATTCCTAAAGGGGGGAGGGGAGGGGAGAAGGGTTTACAAAAAATAGAGCACATCCATCACCCACAATAGTCACACAAGGGTGAAGCATTGAGAAAATGCTTCTCTAAAACCCTTCCTTAATGTGGACACTCATAGATGAACTACCTCTTTGGTATAACATCGAGTCGATGAAGATGGTGCTCCAACAAATCTCTCCCAATAGCCTTTGTGAAACTATGTATAAAGACCTCCATTGTGTGCAATATACAAGCTCCACTTCTACATCCATAATAAGCTCACACATATAATGATATTGTATCTCAATATGCTTGGTGCGAGCATGAAACGGGTTCTGAAGCTTTAATTATTTCACGGTAACACTATCACTCCTTTTAACATCTCCTGTGTCTGCCATGGTTCTCTGTCATGATGAGGTCATCCATATATAGTACAATGATCACCTCCTAAAAAATAAGAGACACAGGTTGTCACCCAACTACGTTTTCAGTGAGGTCACAAAACTATCATACTTTAAGAATAACACTCTCTTGCTCTTGTATGTCAATTTTTCATTGAAATTAGTGATCCCCACTGCTACCATTTAAGCTTACAAATTCTTTATTCACAATATGAACTGTATACGACTACTCCTTAAGATTTCCTATCCATAGGAAGCTAATTCTCAAAGGTTTTGAATTTTATCTCATTCCTCATCTCATATTGGTTCTTTAGAACTTTACATGCTTCAGAAGTTGTGGTGGTATGCTAAAATAGGCATTAGGAAAATTTTAGACTGAAAAAGGGCCCTCTAAGAAGAGCCATGTCATCACTTTTCTAAGAAAAAGGGGGGCCCTGGTGGTAAACCTTATCTTATGTTCAAACCCTCACATGTGACATAATGCTAGGAATCCCTTGAAAAGTAGATTCTAAATCTACCATCTCTAACAAATTTAGAGTCAATATGCTCAAGTTATGTCTTTTCCACTAAATGGAAAATTCTAACAAATTAAGATGTTATAATCGTCAGAACCTGCCTTTTAGTGGGGAAGGCATAGCTTAAGCATATCAACTCCAAATTTGTGGGAGATGGTAGATTTAGAATCTACATTTCAAGGTCTTTTTAATAATGGTATGTCACATGTGGGAGTTTTGACATAAGATATATAATGTTCACCCATGACCCCACCCACGACCCCCTTTGTTCTAGAAAAGTGATGACATGGCTCTTCTTAGAGGGTCCTTTTTTAGTCCTTTTTTCCCCTAATGGTCATCACCAAATAGTCAATGATGCTAGTATGACGATAGCACATACCATATATGCATTTCTTTGCCTCCATGCCAGAGCGAGAGCATGATGGCACATAGCGTATTTGTATTCCTTCACCTCCACACCAAAGTAAAGGGTAGGATTTGGTGGTATGGTCTAAAGTGGATCTGTTGGATCTAGAGTAAGACTCAGCTTAGCATCAAGCCCTTGTGATTTCTCATAACTTATATGAATAAAGAATATACCGAATATTAAGCTTCTAAAGAGTGTAATTTATCCCATCTAACTTTCCATCATCAAATGCTGGAGGACATGCATGAGTTGCTGCATTATTTGCAGTTTAGGCCATCTCTCAAAATCTACCTCCAAATACCAAAATGCTAAAATGAGCTTTTCCCTCTAGGACCTATGCTTTGATGCCATGTAAGAAAACACAATAGTGGAAGCATGATCAACATAACACAGAGCAATGAATTGCATGAAGAAGTGGAGAGTAAACTATATTACTACTTGCAAACTTTGATTATAAACAGATCGTTGTCTACTCACCCATGTGCTCTAGGTAAGGAGCTTTGATGGTGATCTATATGGACTCTAGATGGAGAATGCATTGCTTACAAGAGTACTTGAACACAATGAACTCGATGATAAACGAAGATTTCTAGACTAGTCTATATATTTTGCCCAAGGTCGATCATATCAACTGTGACTGAGACCAGTCTATAGGCATTGCTTGAATAGAGAAATTACGAGCGCGTCTAACAGTGCGTCTAATAGCGCGTGTATTTGCGTGTGTATTGACGCGTCTATTCGCGTGTCTACACTGAGAATCTAACACTGCGTCTAAAAGCATGTCTACTTACGCGTGTATTAGCGCGTCTATTAGTGCGTCTACACTGAGAATTAGATGTGTATTTAGACGCAAAACAGAGAATACAAAAAGTGAGATTTTGGTGTAGGCTGGTAAATGTACATCACTACTTTCCAAAAATTGCCCATGATTACCAAAGCACATAATTTTAACAAAAACATTAATGCTTTTTTGCAAACCCACATATACAAAAATTAAGTGAGGTGAGGAGAATGAGACAATATGTAAAATAGTTTAGCCAATATCAATGATGGGCTACGGTTCAATCTCATCCTCAATGAGATCAACCCTTGCCAAACTATTTACTTCAAAATCCAAACAAGTGTTTAGATCTACAAATACATTCAACCCACTACTACTTGTGCTACTCATGTGCTCATCGAAATCAGCATCACCAATGGTAGGCTCGTCCTCACGGGTAATGGCCTCAATATCTGTATCACCTATCTCATGATCATCCTCCTCTCTCATATCACGGTCATCATCACCTCCATGGCCATGATCATCCTCCATACGCTCCATATTCGTAAATGTACTATACATCACTTTGGAACGTGGCATAATAGGTATGACATGCCACCATCTGTTATTATCCACCATTGGTTGATAGACAACCTTGCATCGAAGGTATCAAATATTTAAAAGTGAGTATTTTTATATGTGTGTGAAGTACCTGTTCACATTGTTGCGGTAGTACTCGTGTGTCCTTCTTACTTTGCCAAAACTTTGTGGAGTCAATAGTTACAAAGCCACTTGCATGGCGTTTGATTGTTGCATTAGGGCCTCTTTCCACCACGTCCTTAAACCACTTTACATCCAAAACATACACAAAGATGCATCGAAAGTCAAGCTTAATAATATCTTGGATTATGCCACAATAATGATCCATGGCTCCATTGGCTCCCTCAAAGCTAGCAATGATGCCGCAATCTTGTGTGTTTCTCTTATCATATAGCAAATGCTTGCCCTGACACCATATAGCATTGAACATAGTGCACTACACCAAGACAAAATCAATTAAATAAGTAATCTAAATTATTGAAAGCTCCTAACTTATGCATAACATTCTATATACTGACCTTGCTGATGCATCCCCTAGCATACTCCCATTCTTCCATTGTGATATGCATCCCCTCGTCTTTCTCTGCTTTCTCCATTTCGTCAAGTAGCCAATCCACATGAATATCCTTTGGAAGTGCTCTTAGGTACTGAGGGTATGGCACACGAGATCTGTGGTGTGTACGAAAGAGGGCCCTTTCTTCTTGTCTTCTTGCCTTTGCATCCTTGTATCTTGTCACCCATCTTTTCATCACATCACTATTAAGCATGCAATAGAGGTTGATATTATTAAGCAACTCCGTGTCTATTACTTTGTTGCGTCCTTTTCCTTGAGGCACAATAGAGGTCATCCTTAGGTCTTCATCATCTCTCCATAGTCCTGGGAGAGAGCTATCCACATCAATAAGAAACTCAGAAATATGTACAAGTGACTCTTGTACCAACCAACCCTTGGCCATGCTACCTTCGAGTCTTGCATTTTGTCTCACGAAACCCTTTAAGGTCTTCATGAAGCACTCGAGGAAGAACAACCATTGTGCATGTATAGTACCGCATATAGCAATCTCATCCACCAAATGCACTATGAGATGTAGTTGGCTTGTGAGAATAGAACATGGAAATGTCTCCTCCATTAAACAAACCACCTCCACTGACATAACTCGAGCATTCTCAAGTGTGGTGGGATCTATTTCCTTTGAGCTCACATACCTAGAAATGAAAAAGTACACCATATTAGCAATATGAACACCTTGCATGGAGCATTGATACGCATCACATTTTGTATCATGTGAAGTACCTCACAAGCTCGCCCATCTTGTAAATACAATCTTTCACGTCCTTCGATGCACTACAAGAAATGCTAGTAGGTAGTATGAACTAAACACACGAGGAATGGTTGATTAGTTGCTTCTAATACACTCACAAATTTGAAAGGAAAAAGATATTATGCACATAAAATACTTACTTGGAGCATCTTGTGCCAATCATGAGATTTCAAGCCATATAATTGCTCTACACCTCTTTTCTTGCTCTTTGTAAAGGCCCCCTTCAAACACCTCATGCATCCAATGGGAGTACGAATTGTAGTAATAGCACACTTCACCGCCACCATCTCTAGCTTTGATAACCTCCACGGTGCACGAGGTAAACAAACACGCCCATTTGGTCTCTCTTGTGGCCAAGCTTCACGCATCCTCCTTGTGGTACGTAGATCCTCCCTTATGCCTACGGAATCTCGTGTCCCATTCAAATGTTCCCAAATGGTAGATGCCACATTCTTGAAGATATGCATGGGATCAAGCAGGTGATTGATCTTGAGGTGGGACCAATATGGTAAACGATAAAAGATGGAGTATCTAAACAAAAGATGGTGTTAGCGGGCAATCTTTATTTCCAGCCAATATAGCACACAATAGTTACAAACCCTTATCGGCTCATGCCAAGTGGTGGAGGAGTCGTGGAACCGTCCCAAATTCTCATCCAATCTCCCGTTGCTGCTGTGAGTGATTGTGGGAGGACTTCATTCCAAGGGGCAACATATCTAGGATGATCAGGTGGGAGAAATCGATGGTGATTCTCATAGATGACCTTATTCAATGCGTCTGCCCATGAGGCAACAAGCGAAGGACCACAAACAGGACATGCATGGTAACTCGATGTAGTGAGACCTGAACAATAGATGCAATTAAGAGTTCAAGGTGGGTTTAGGGTGCCACATCCTTTGCCTACTCATAATTAGAAGTGCAATGCTTACCTGAACACTCGCCATAGCCTGGGAAGTCATGCATTGTCCACATCAAGATTGCTTTGCAGTTGAAGTCTCGTGAGACGAGGGAGGCCTACTCACATCATGCACCTCGATACCTCTCCAAAGTATCTCTAGCTCGTCAATCAAAGGCTCCAAATAAACATCAGGATTTTTGACTTTATGTTTCCCTGGAATTAGAAGGGATAACATAACATGTCCTTTCTTAATCGCCATAGAGGGTGGAAGATTATAATTCACCAATATCACTGGCTTTTGAGACCAAATGGGTTCACACCATCCATGCCCAATCCAAGTCTCAAGCTCCTAGGTTCTTTCTTGAAGCTTGGCCATGTGTCTTCAATATGCTTCCACGCAAGAGTGTTTGTGGGAGTTCTCCACTTGCCATCGGTTGATCAATGGGAGGAATGCCATGACATGAGCTCTACAATGGATTTGCACTTGAACATATGTTGGATGCGAGGGATTATGGAAAAATGTCGTAGAACCTTACGAGGCACGTCCAAAGTTTTGAGATCTGCTCTATATCTTGCCTCTCCACAAGTAGGACACTCTCTTGCATCCTTATGTAGTCCATGAAACAAAACGCAATCGTTGACGCATGCATGGATGCGCTTGTAATCTAATCCTCCAAGAGAGGTCACATGTTGCCTTGCCATATCTCTTGAGGTCAGTAATTTATTCTCCCTTGGAAGCATTTTACACAATATCCTGCATGTGAAGACCATAAATGAGGAAAAGCATTCGAGTAATTGACCCACTAGCATAATTCACCATGTTTGCAAAATAGACTTTAAAGCTTACTTGAGTAATGCATTCAAACTTGCATTGCTCCATCCATAGATGGTTTGCAAGTTTAGTAACTCAAGGGAGGCACGTAGAACAAAGAATGTGCACCCCTCAAACAGTGGAGTCGATGTTGGGGTAAAAAGATCGTCCTGGTCCATGTTATCATCCCTCCCTTCGGATTGATGGACATATAAATCCCGCACCATATCATCAAACACCGCCTCCTCCACGGCTTCATGAGGTAATGGCGGAGGGCTACTATCACCATCACTCCATGCATCCCTAACGGTCCCTCCTGAAAAGATCCCACCTCATATCGCCGACACTTTGCCTCCTCACGATGAGCATAGGGCAACATATGCGGGTGTGGCACTGCATCCTGTATCAAATTAAAACGGGATCATAACTTAAACATATGAACACCCATAGGTATCTCAATCAACCTTAACTCTTTAACACTTACCAGGTTTACGGTCGCATCCCATTCTCCATACTTTGAGATGTGATTGAGTGTAATCCTGCGTGCACGATACATGTTTTCTCGACATCGATCACACATACATTTGATTTTTTGCTCCAACCACATTTCGCGATGGTGGATACGGAGGGATTCATCCTCACTGGAGCTACTTGTTGAAGATGAAGACATCCTACAAAATAAACAACCCAAAAAAATTGCTCTTGTATCAAATATTTAATCTAAAAACTCTGTGGTGCGTCTAATACCGCATCTAAAACCGCGTCTATTCTGTGTGGTGTGCGTCTATAGGCACGTCTAAACCGTGCTGTAAACACGCAATTAAACGCTCATTTAGACGTGTGTATACACGTGCACTACACAGAATAGACGCAGTTTTAGACGCGATATTAGACGCGCCTATAGACGCAATTTTCATTTTCAAACCTACTTTTAGCGTGCTTGCTTTTCTTCACATACTTTTGACGGGCTTGCTTTGCTATTAACAGATCCACAGCCTAGCATCCATACTTATCTTTAAGCACCCACACTTATCTCCATGCTTACACAATCATCTCCATGCTAACACAATCATCTCCAAGCACACAAGAGAAGAGGGTGAACAAGGAAGAGAAGAAAGAGAAGCAAAGGGTGAACAAGGAAGAGAAGCAGCTTTGAAGAAGGACAAGAAGCTTTCATACCTCTATCCAAGGTAAGTCTCTTTAGGGTTGATCTTCTTTGAAAGTTGCTCTCTTTGGATTCGTCCTTTTCTCTCTTTGAAACGAATGTTTTTGGTACAGCTGTTGTGCTTTTGTGTCGGGCGCGTCGCGCGCATGTCCTTTTCAAGTTTTTAGAATAGTATGTCTGTCAGAGCGCATCTATAGATGCATTTGAGAGCGCGTCTAAAAGCGCGTCTAAGAGCGCGTCTATAGATGCGTCTACTCTATGTTGGAAACAAATAGCCGCGTCTATAGACGCGCTGTTATACGCGAAGATAGATGCTGTGTTTTTTCTATCTTTTTTTTCCTCTCCTCTCTTTTTCTGTCTTTTTTTCTCCTCTCTTTTCCTCTCCTTTCTCCTCTCTTTTCCTCTCCTTTCATGGAAATAAGTGATTGCATGAATGAAGAAAGGGATTGCATGAATGATGGAAAGGGATTGCATGATTGAAGAAGAGGATTGCATGAATGATGGAAAGGGAAAGCATGATTTAAAAAATGGATTGCACTCTATATTTTCCTCTCTTTTTCCTTCTCTCTTTTATCCTCTCTTTCCTTCTCTTTTCGTCTCTCTTTTTCTCTCTTATCTCCTCTCTTTTTCTCTCTTTTTTTCTCCTCTCTTTTCCTCTATTCTCCTCTCTTTTTCTCTCTTTTATCCCCTCTTTTTCTCCTCTCTTTTCCTCTCCTTTCTCCTCTCTTTTATCCCCACCACTATGCATGCCTTTTCTACTCTCTTTCCTTCTCTCTTTTTCTCTCTTTTTCTCTTCTCAATTCATTTTCTCAGTTCATCAGTAATCTTCTTTTTTTCTTTTTTCCAGTTCATCATGTGGCCAGGAAGCTCTTCAGGCTCACCTGATCTTCGGGAGACCATCTTTCGGGACTTATATAACCTTTTGGGGCACCCTCCCAGTCCTAGGGAGTTATACGGCTACATGACGGGTACTCTAAACACCCCCCAAGAGTCGGCACTACAGACTCCAAACCACCCCAACCCCACACCTTTTGAGATTATCCCAGTGGAGTCAACACAACCCAGTCGGCTACATAGCCGAGGCCCTTCCCCCATGCCGTCCTATGCCCCTTCCCCCATGCCGTCAGGAGGCCCTTCTGCCTCGCAGAGCTGTCAGCATACTCCCGTGCAGTCGAGACTTGGTTCTCCAGCTACTACAGGTGGCCAACGTACTAGCTCGACACACGACATAGTAGCAGGCGTAGTAGTAGGGAGAGTGATGGGGGATGCATGGCACAGTGCTTTGGGTGGTGGGGACGAGAATGATTCAGATGATTTAGACGTGCCTCCGAGTGATGGTACGATCTACTATGACATCACTCAGACAGGAGGCATCTTGATGGATGCACGGGAGAAGGACATCATGGCCTTCATGCGCTCTGTAATTGCTAACAATTACAGAGATTGCTTTATTCACTACAAAGATCAACCAAAGAGGTTGGCTGATGAGACCCTTGATGATGTTCGCCCTAGGTATCCTAACCCCCCAATGTTCAATTCACAGATAAATGGGCCAAGTCAAAGATTGTTTCGATACTTAGCAATAAAAGATCTTTGCTTAAGAGGCATGCACTAGCAGAGCTTGCCAGGCTCCAGGGAGGTCAACCACCAAGGGGCCCGCCCCACACTGCTCACAAGCGTGAGTGGAAGAAAGCAATGCAGTCCACGAAGGAGGAACCCAGTCTAAAGCACGTGGAGGCACGAAGGATCTAAATGGAGCAATATGGAAGCGTGCATTTTGGAGCAGGGGGTGTTGAATCATGGGAGGCCCAGTTTGTAAGTATCGATCTCAAATTATATTGTTTATGTAGTTTATTAGGAGGTTGTTTCTTTGTACTAACCCCTCCGCAAATTGTGTCATCTTTGCAACTTAATATCGTGGGTAGGTACCCTACTCATGTCGAGACAGCCTACCACCGCCACCATCGCAGAGGAGATACATGGAGGCACTTCTATAATGACGGGTTGATTACTGAGGAATAGTATATCCGGGCTACTGGAGAGTGCCCCGAGGTATTTGAAAGTAATTAAATAATGTCAATATTATAAAAAAAGATTTGATTTTTCATACATTGATATATGTTGTCCCTTGTTTACAGGACCCTGCACAAGAAGATGAGGAAGAAGACGAGGAAGAAGGAGGCAGAGAAGGGAGCGCAGAAGGGAGCGAGGAGTAGTGCTAGCTACTCTTTTTTGTACTTAGCCACTCGCTTGGCTTCGTGCCTCTTGTATATACACTCCTCTTATTTTTGGTACTTGAAGCCACAAGACGTGGCTTAGCTTCGTGCTATATGTACATACAAGCACTTTTTGAGCTATCAATTAATGCCTTGTAACTAAACGTTTTGGAGTTGTAATATTTTATTTGGAATTGTAATTAATGTCGGCTATAGACGTGCTTGCAAGAGTGCTAATTGGCTGCAAGAATCAAGAATTACACAATGTGGAAATGAGATTCCTGTAACTACATAGCATACACAACATACACAGCATTCTGTTCAAACACACAAAATTTTAAAAATATTTTGTAGCGCATCTATAAACGCGTCTATATACGCGTTTGTCTAACTATCTAGCCACACTTGGCCACCACAGCCACTATCTAAATGAGGAACTACAAGTGCACAGGTGCTCGCCACACTTGGCCACCACATCCACTACTCTAAATGAGGAACTGTCGGTGATGCTCACCACAATGGCTACTCTTCATAAATAGGGCCTTACAAAATAGAGATCCATAATAAAAAAAATGTTTAAAAGGGAGGGATCCACACTAATATAAAATTTTTACATCAATTTAGGAGAGGGGTATCTCAAACTGTCTTGTTGATGATTTAACAAAGATAAAGCACTATAGATTTTTACCATATGGATGTACACCAATTTAATCACGTAGTCATGTAGAGATTCAAGAGATCTTTTCACGTTTATAAAAAGTTTTAAAAACTGATAATAGAGTAAAATTCTATGACCATTTTAGTGGGGCGATAAAGCTATTCCAAATGTGAATAGCCCCTTTCTAGATGAGATTCATTTTGTATAAGTACTCTTGGCAATAACCTTGTAGGCATTTGGAATTCCTTATTATAAGGATCAATTCCCTTAGGAAGTGAGTGCTTTATGCGAGGTTATTGGATAAAAAGATAGTGTAAAAAATAGGCCTTCTTAAAAAATGAAGAGAAGAATATAGCACTTATATGATGGTAGTGATGTGTGGATGTAGGCTTGTAATGGCTGAGACACTTATTTCCTCTTCAGGAGGTTTTTTTCCATAAGTGTATGTACGCACTCTTATGAGTGTGTAAGTGACCTTATTAGGTCACTTCACTTTTACTTCACTCATTTCTTATCAATATACTTTGAGTGTTGTGATTCCATCTGTCTCTCCTTACTTGTTGCTGCATTTATGTGTGTGTCGCTACATTGATCTCCACTCCAATAATTGGTAATCAAAGTAGGTTCTCTTGGCTCTCACCCCTTTGTCATCTTCTCCTCGAGTTTCTTTTTTTGATTATCGTAGAGCTATCCGCTTAGGTGGAGAAGGTATTCCATATAGTGTATTGTTAACTATGTTAATGAAGTTTTTGCACATTTTAGAGCATTTCGAGGCTCCTTCACACGTTGTAAAGTTTTCGTAGAGGTATCACACGAGAGTATGAGTTCGAATTATTTTTTTTAGATTTTGAGTTTTTTGCACAATAGTAGAATTTGGTGTGTATATCGTGACATCATCATCTTAGACATCACATCTTTGAGCTCCTCTTCAAAAACTTCAACAATATTGTTAATATTATCATCCTGCATTCCTATTAATATCATTTCCACACTCTACACTTTTTCATACACTTTGTAGGTTTCTATTGTTCATCAGCAATCTACTGGGCAGCCATTTTGGTTGTATTCAACGGGCATTGATAGTACCTGTTAGGTAGTTGGGATATTTGCATATTATGTCAAAGATTAGTTATTTTCGAATTGAATGACAGGCAGTAATGTATTTGGGATGCTTTCTTAACAGGACTAACTACCCGCCATTATGGTCCTATATGATGTTCCATGTATTAGTTGATCCTAAAGGGCTTTAGAATGTTGCTATTGGCCTTGATGTATGCTCTATCTCGCCAACAGAAATTAGCATAGTATAGGTACTTTGGATAGTGATACAAGTTCGGATCTATTGTTCATCCAGCAATCTACTGGGCAGCCATTTTGGTTGTATTCAACGGGCATTGATAGTACCTGTTAGATAGTTGGGATATTTGCATATTATGTCAAAGATTAGTTATTTTCGAATTGAATGACAGGCAGTGATGTATTTGGGATGCTTTCTTAACAGGACTAACTACCCGCCATTGTGGTCCTATATGATGTGCCATGTATTAGTTGATCCTAAAGGGCTTTAGAATGTTGCTATTGGCCTTGATGTATGCTCTATCTCGCCAACAGAAATTAGCATAGTATAGGTACTTTGGATAGTGATACAAGTTCGGATCTATATGTGGCATTTGCCTCTATACATCCCACATCAAGACAAGCCAAGTGGGATGACAAGGATGCACAGGCACATACATTAGTTGCACTTTCAATCTCCTTTCAGTGAAAAGGGGATTATTCCTCTCATATTCGCTCATGTAAAACTATGAAAAATGTTTGGGATATGCTTGTTGCACTTTACTAAGTGTGTAATGAGGTTAAGAAATACTTAACAAGATAAGAATGCTTAGCTCACACAAGAGAAAGTATACTAAATGAAGCAAATGAGCCAAAAGCTAAGTGTTTTCTTCTTCTATTCACAAGGGAGTATTTATATAAAAAGCCAGGGCTAGGGTTTTTCCACTCACACCTAACCCTGACCACCCCGAGCCCACATTTGTATGTCCAAATGATACCCAAAGAGACCCAAACACTACGTAAATGAGACCCATTTAAGCCATCTACACAAAGTCGTGCCTAGGAGTAACAAATGGGAAAACTACTCCAACATTTTTAAGTACTCTTTCTTCTCAAAACTTGTTAAGGTGTTACTAAACACTTATTTGTAGTTGCCAAATGATGATATCTTCATCTTCACTCTCATTCTGGGTTGGTGAAGAACCTCCTTCTTTTGCAGCTTCATTTTGATATTAATCTAATTTAATCATTTCCAAGAGAAAGACCAAATGGCATTGCCTGCACCTCCTCCTTTAAAGTGGAACCATCTGAGTTATCGCTTGTACTCTCTTCATCATTTTATATAGAGCTCTCTAAAGTTGAAGAATCTTCTAATCATTGATTCTTTACAATGGCTCCTAAGGTTGCAACAAGTTACCAAATAGTTATTTGTTTTGTAAGGTGACAAATGATGATATCTTCATCTTCACTCTCATTCTGGGTTGGTGAAGGACCTCCTTCCTTTGTAGCTTCATTTTGAATTAACACCATTTGGTCATTTCCAAGAGAAAGATCAAATGCCATTGCTAGCACCTCATCATTGGAACCACCTAAGTTTTCACTTGTACTCTTCATCATTTGAATCTGATATAGAGCTCTCTAAAGTTGAAGTATCTTCATCACAGATTCTTTACAGCGGCTCCTAAGGTTGTAACATCCTTTCTCAAGAGGAACAAGATTTTGAACTACTTAGATCTTGCATAGCCAAGCCCTCCCCAAATTCATTGGATAGTTCTAGCATAGCCAAGGTCTCCCCAAATCAATGGATAGACCAATGCATCTTGCATAACATTAATATTTTTTTCCTTTTATTGTTTGTTTTCTAGCAATTTTCAATTTTGGACGAGTCATGATGAGTAAACTACTTTGGAAATAGTGATTAAAATATACTATATCTCAAGGAAATATGCTAAAGGTCAAGGTTTAGAAAAGATCAACTTACTAGCCAAATGTCAAGGTTAAAAAATCAACTTTAAATTGTTCACAATATATATGTTTTTTATACTTTTGAAAATGAGGTACGGGCATGTGATTGCTTATTTTCACCAGTATACGGACATGTTATTTTAGCACTCTTATCAAGAGCTTAAAAACCTCAACCATCATGCTTCTTAAATGAGATTGTTGAGAAGATTGATAGACATTGCCTACTAATTTCTAAGACCAAAAGCAAGATATGGTACTCTAAAGATGGAAAATTAAAAATTGATCACATGGTAAGGAATGTCAATAGCAATTAAATTAATCGTTATGATGCACTGCAAGAATTTAGGAATAACAAAGGAATTCCTTTTTATAATGGGAAATGTATATATGGTTAATATTACATTTATTTCCCTATGGTTTTGTTGAATAAATTTTGCCCAAAAATTCTATAAGTAGGGATCTTCGATTTCCAACCACCATTCAATTTGTTGTCTTGGAGTTGTCATAGCAGTTGAGAAATAACACTCGCACATGAAGGCACCACCATAGGAATTTGCGTTCCTCCCAAACTCTATTTCCTTTGCATGGCTTTGAAGGAAACCAAGAATTGAATCTTTTCTTTAATCAGACCGCTGGCAGACCGTGCCCTGAAGAGCTGAAAAAAGACGAAGGCGACAGGGAGAGAGACAGAGAGAGAGACGGGGAGAGTGGGACAGAGAGCCAGTTGAATTAGTTTGTTTTTTTTTTTGCTTTGAGCGCGCGCGCGCGCGAGAGAGAGAGAGAGAGAGAGAAGAATTAGTTTTGAAAAAATGGTTTATGCTTTTGAGGAGAAGAGAGAGAGGGAGAGCAGAATTAATTTAAAAAAATGCTTTTTATTTTGTTTTAAATGGCGCGTGGGAGAGAGAGAGAGAGAGAGAAATTAATTAGATGTTTTGTGGAGCGTTTTTTCAACTAATGAGAGAGAGAGAGAGAGAGAGAGAGAGAGAGAGAGAGAGGTATAAATCTTAAGAAATGTTTTTTTAGAGAGAGATTAATTTCAAGAATTGTTTTTAGAGAGAGAGAGAGTGAGAGAGAGAGAGAGAGAGAGAAGAAAAAGCTTTAATAAGAATGTTTTTTTTTGGAGAGAGAGAGAGAGAAAGTAGACCTAGTTTTTGAAATTAGCTTTGTTTCCAATGGGGAAAATGAGAGAAGAAGGAAGAGAGAGAGAGAGAGAGAGAGAGAGTAGAATCAGTTGTGAAAAAAATGTTTGTTTATTTTGTTTTGAATAGGGAAATCAGAAAAAGAAGGTAGGGAGAGAAAATGTGTAAATTGCTAGCATATTATCTTAGAGAGGAGTTGCTAGTATATCTTACAAGAGAATTGACATATGGCACCTCCTAGCTTGGCCACGTGGCAGCTCTTGCCTCCTCCTGAGAGAGAGAGAGAGAGAGAGAGAGAGAGAGAACCTATATGTACAATGGTTGGTTTTGAGTTGATAAAAAATAGTATGTGTGTGTGTGTACACACATATATATGTGTATGAGTTTTTTCAACTCATGAGAGAGAGAGAGAGAGAGAGAGAGAGAGAGAGAGAGAGAGAGAGAGATTAATTTTAAGAAATGTTTATTTAGAGAGAAAGAGTAGAAAAAGCTTTTAAAAAATGCTTATTTTTGCTAGAGAGAGAGAGAGAGAGAGAGAGAGAGAGAGAGAGAGAGAGAGTAGGCCTAGTTAATGGGGAAAATGAGAGAAGAAGGGGGAGAGAGAGAGAGAGAGAGAGAGAGAGAGAGAGAGAGAGAGAGAGAGAGAGAAAAGAATTAGTTTTGAAAAAATGGTTTATGCTTTTGAGGAGAAGAGAGGGAGGGAGAGAGAAGAATTAGTTTTGAAAAAATGCTTAATGCTTTTGAGGAGAAGAGAGAGGGAGAGCAGAATTAATTTAAAAAAATGGTTTATGCTTTTGAGGAGAAGAGAGAGAGGAGAGCAGAATTAATTTAAAAAAATACTTTTTTGGGTTTTTTTCCGCTTTGAGTGCGAGCGCGCGCGCGTGAGAGAGAGAGAGAGAGAGAGAGAGAGAGAGAGAGAGAGAGAGAGAGAGAGAAGAATTAGTTTTGAAAAAATGGTTTATGCTTTTGAGGAGAAGAGAGAGGGAGAGCAGAATTAATTTAAAAAAATGGTTTATGGGTTTGAGGAGAAGAGAGAGAGGGAGAGCAGAATTAATTTAAAAAAAATGCTTTTTATTTTGCTTTTTTTGCTTTGAGCACGCGAGAGAGAGAGAGAGAGAGAGAGAGAGAGAGAGAGAGAGAGAGAGAGAGAGAGAGAGAGAGAGAAGAATTAGTTTTGAAAAAATGGTTTGTGCTTTTGAGGAGAAGAGAGAGGGAGAGCAGAATTAATTTAAAAAATGGTTTATGCTTTTGAGGAGAAGAGAGAGAGGGAGAGTAGAATTAATTTAAAAAAATGCTTCTTTTGTTTGTTTTTTGTGTCACCCAACTAGAGATTCAATGGCTAGGTAGAGAGAAAGAAGGATGGAGCTATGGAAAGCTCAATCTCCTTCACCTCATGGCCAAATGCATGCAAGTGAGACTTGGTAGAGAACAAAGAGAGGGGAGAGAAGGAGAGAAGATAGAGCATCACCATCCCTATAAGCACACACAAACAATCAAGCACTCAAGCATAACAAGCAAGCATATAACCACAAGCAAGCATATACCACAAGCTCATGAGAGAGAGAGAGAGAGAGAGAGAGAGAGAGGCAAGCCTCAAATGAAACTAATGGGATTTTCCCTTTTCATATTTTATCAAATGTCTTATATACAAGAGCTCATAGTTAATAATGGTCGGCCGCCCATTTACAATTGGGGACCTAAAACTAGTCTTTCTAGCTCTATGTACAACTATTCCTTATGACCCACATTACACAAGCCGTAAGCTCGGTCATCCCATGTCTCTTTTACATTAAGTGCTTTACACAGTTACAAAATATGAGTACAATAAGCATAGCCACGCTTGAAAAGTAATGTTAACTAGAGTGGTTAATAAGATTGAGGAGGAGTGTTGAGATATCGAGCTCAACTAGTATGGATATAGGTGACACGCTAGGATGATAGCTCTACGCTTATACCACTGCATGGTTACTGAGATTATGGGTTAGTATGCTACAAGGACTATGTGATAGCCACTTTGGTGTATTAAGGTTATGTCATAGCTATAATAGCTTACATTGTTGGGTTCACACTATGGAATGACTTTTGTATGTTACATTAGGAGAGTACTTTCCTGTTTGTAGAGTACTCTTACTTTTATATTATGGTTATAAAGAAGAGAAAATATATAGAAGAAAATTCAGGCACTATGGAATGATCTTTGTATGTTATAGTAGGAGAGTACTTTCCTTTTTACAATATGTACTCTTATTTTCGTGTTATGGTTATAGAGAAGAGAAGACATATAGAAGAAAATTCAGTCATCCATCTCTTTGATGTGGTTATTTTCTCTTGTCTATTCTTGTGTGCTTATCTATTCTTGTGGTTAGAAGACCTATAGAGAAGAGAAGACATGTAGAAGAAAATTCAGCCATCCTTCTCTTTTATGTGGTTATTTTCTCTTGTGTGCTTGTCTATTCTTGGTGTGTTTACTTATAAGGATCTCAAGCTCACCCTCTCCCCCATATTCTTCTCACTAGGAGGGTTATGTGTTTTTTTTGGTAAATTAAGTCAACATACATAATAAAGCAGTCTTGACATCCACATATAATGTCTATAATAATGTCTTCTTAATGGATCATGTGTTGTGCAAACAAATAAGTAATTAATATAACAAATCCACATATTAAAGGAAAAGCCAAATCAAGATTTATCACTTCTGTTCGTATTAAGAGTCTTAAAAAAATTCAAGGTCTATTCATAAGATATTCACAACCCATGGTGTGTAGAGAAAGTGTATCATTATAAATATAAAACACTCTCCATTTATCATTTAACATGATGTCTCGGAGTTATCATTTTAAATCCTACACACTCTCCACTTATCATTTAACATCTCATAGATATCATTATAGATTGTATACAACATTCTTCACTCATTATTTGAAATGTATCATAATGTACACTTTTCAAGCTATAACAAAACATGTCATTTTTACTATATATGTATTTTGATTATACAATATAGAACTTATATATGGATAAACTTAGAAAAGGTGAAGACCCACTAGTAATATAGAAGGGTGAATGGGGTTCCAACAAAATATTTGATTACATATAAAGATACTATGACAAAGTAGCTAATACTTCACTATAGTTACTTGGCATATGAGTGCTTACACTTGCACACGCGCACACACACACACACACACAGTTACTTGCTCTATCGATTGGCCACATGAGCAAACTCACATTGAGACTCAACCCTTTGGGCCATCCAAGATAAGGTGGGAGTGGACAATGCTCTTGCCCTTTGCTCCATAGTCATAAAAGGTATCTTCGTGGTCTTTAAACCTCACTTGTTTGTAAATCGGTCCATTTGTGAGCTCCTTTGCAGGAGAGATCAATGCATTGGGTGCTGCATCACAAAACATTGCTATGGACAACCTGGACTTGTGACAATTGGGGATAACCCTATGCTCGATGCTCTTATACCTCCCATTGGTCAGAATCTGAAAGCATACACAAGAAAACTAGTCCATCAATAGCATCTACTGGTAACACTATTATTAATGGTTGAATTTGAAGCACCCTTCAAAGCTTTAAAAGACATTTTAAGCGTCCGCCGCTGATGCCCTTAAATTTTCTAAAGCTTTTAGGAGTGACACTTAGAAAAAGCATAAAAGTTTCAAAATAAAATCTGACACTCATAACCAAGTAGAGAGAGAGAGAGAGAGAGAGAGAGAGAGAGAGAGAGAGAGAGAGAGAGGAGTAGAAGGTTGAGGTAAAATGTAAAAATATATAAATAAATAATTCTTAAAAATATATATTTATATTATGTAAAAATAAAGCATGTTTGTATAATAAATAAGCATAATTTTAAAGAAGTCTAGATGTTCCATAACTTTGATTAGTATTTTTATTACATCGTCTAAAGATATGCAGGTGTATCTGTTGATGTAATTTTTGAGACACATACACACACACACACACACATTTATTTCCCCCCAAAAAGAAGGAGTCTAGATGTAAGTTTTGAGAGAGAGAGAGATATAAATATTCACACATTTATTCTCCCCCCCCCCCAAAAAAAAAGTCTAGATGTTAATGAGAGCTTGCGAATTTGAAGTAAAGGTTTTCTAATGAAGCTCTCATCTATCAAAAAAGAGTGAAATAAAATATGCATCTATGATGTAGACCAATGTCAGAAAAAAACCGTCCTTTAATGAAATTTTCATGGCTCATTAAATAATCGATAAATAATTTTACCTAACCTTGAATTTAAAGTTTCAAAATTTTAAAATTTTAATTATAAAACCGATTAATCTATGTATTTTTTCAACTAAACGGTTTGGCCTTAAAGGTCGTCCTTTTTTTTTCCACTGGTTAGCTTTTTTTTTTTGTTCTGACAAAGCACAAAAAGGAGCGAAATGATTGATCTGAAATCTCACGAAAAGGAGCGATAGGATGTGGCAAGCAAAGGTAAAGAAGTAGACACACCTCCACTTGGTCCGCGACGTTGACGACGAAGGAGCCCTTGATGGGGTGGGCGGGCACCCAGTCGTCCTGATGGCGGACCTCCAGGCTCACAGGACCCTCGTCCTCCTGCAGCACCAGCGTGAGGGCGCCGATGTCCGAGTGCTTGTGGAAGCCGTCGGTGAGCTCCGGCTGAGGGCAGCGAGGGTAGAAGTTGATAAGCATCTTTTGATAGGGCTCCACCCCAAGCGCCTCCTCGATAAACGACGCCCGCTGCCCCAGCCCCACCGATATCACGCCCAGCAGCCGCAGCGCCAGCGCCTTCAGCTCCGCGCTGTACTCATCCATCGTCTCCCTACGATCAGAAACCATCACACACAAATTATATAAGCAGCTCGACACCACAACGGCCATTACCTCAACGAAGCAGGCCGCCAATAATCAGAGTCTCGCACCCACAGCGGCTGAAGAACGAGAAACACGACGTAGTCTCACCATCAAATCGTAAGTGTTATAACCATCCCATACAAATTATAAAAGCAGCTTGACACCACAACGGCCATTACCTGAACGACGCAGGAAACTTGGGCCAATAATCATAGTCTCGGACCGACAGCGGCTGAAGCAAGAGATACAAGAAGTCTCGCCAGTCCCTCACGTTGTCTTCCTTGATGGTATACCTGCTGCCATACCCTTGGGATATGACTCCCGGCCTGCCCACATAGGCAGCCTTCTCTTCCACCGGCAAAGCAATGAACTCTTTGGACACCTGCATCATCCTCTCCATTAACTCTAGGCTCACTCCATGATTCACAACCCTAAAGAAGCCCCACTCCTCACAAGCGGCCTTCACTTGGCTCACAACCTCCGGCATGCGCGACTCCTCCCAGCCGCCAAGGTCTATCACCGGTATCCTCTTCTCCAAAGGGGGCCTTTCTATGATAGAAAGCCCGGCAAGCTGCTCTGCAGTTCTGGTCCTTCGATACTTCTCGGGCACCTCTTGCACCCCCTTCTCCACCAGGAATTCCACGGGCTCTACCCCCCATTCCTTGCCAGGAGCTACTATACTGATGGGGCCTATGGGTGGCTGGACAACAGCAGTGGCCATTGCTGATAATGAAGCAGCTAGGCTGATCTGTATAAGGATGATAACACAAAGAACAGCTCCCTACCCTTTAGATATGGGCAATTGAGAAGTTTATGTGCCCGGTCCCAAGGTCATCTTTCTACTAGATGTAATGGTGCAATGACTGCATACATGCTTTGTAGGAAGATATCAGGTGCTTCTTTGTCTTATTAGATGGAATGATGTAATGCGTGCATATATGATATTAAAACATTCACGTATCTCAAAAACAGGTTGTAAAGGGCATAGAGATTTTTCATTATAGAAATAGAAAGCTAACCATGATCGGGATAAGAGAAAAATAATTACATTTTCAAAACTAGATAATTAATATTTCTAGTGAAATATCACCATCATGCAAAATATATTTTATAAATCCAATGCATATTTCTTTGTAAAGCAACTTTCATAGAAGCTTTTTATGTTCACATTTTCTCAAATAATAAGCACTCTTATGCCTTTTTTAGGTATGCATGCTTCACAACAACTATCTTTAAATAAGATCTTGAGGGGGCCAAAAATTAACCACCACTACATACACTCTATTTAACATGCTATCTATTAAAGAATACTTATAGCATTAATGACATTGCGGGCAAGAAGCCACAAGATAAACAAGAAGATCAAGGAAAATCTATCAAAATACCCTAAAGGATACAACCCCTTGTTTCCTAGTCTCAATATCCCCTGTGCTCAGTCATACCCCCATATGAGAGAGAGAGAGAGAGAGAGAGAGAGAGAGAGAGAGAGAGAGAGAGAAGAGAGAGAGAGAGAGAGAATCACATATCCTAGAAAAACCAATGGCCTTTTCTCCCACCTCTTTTTAAATACCAATGCCCCCCCCCACACACACACGTCTCCTCTCCTTGCCACATTTGGTCCCCCATGCTATACAATGGCAAGTCCCTAGCCTAAGGCCATAACTTTCTATTTTTCTCAACCACACCTAAGACAAGCATTCATATTAAAAAAAATAAGCATCAGCAAAGTATGCATACTATGCACTGAATTGGGGGTACAATCCTTATCTAGGAATCCACAACATCAAGAGCATGGAAGCTTGAGGGATAACAAGACATATTCGAGTTTGCAATTTTTCCCAAGGTAAGTTAAACAAGGGGAAAAAATGAAAATGTATCCCCACTGATGTTATAATAGAAAAATTAAGGGCTCAGGTGAATTGAGGATCTCACTCAATCTCTCTTTGCACCAAACAAATGGACTATTATGTAAGAAAATGTAATAGACAAAATAGGATCAACACAATACAAAGTAGTAAATTGTAGAAAAAAGTGGAGAATAAATAATATTCTTGCTTGCAAACTTTGAATACAAACCACCTTTTGTGCTCCGAGTATGAAGCTTTGATGGTGCTGATCTATACAAACTCTGGATAGAGGATGCCTTGCTTACGAGAATGCTTGAACACAATGGACTGAATGATGGACTAAGGCTACAAGGCTAGTTTGGGTATAGTACCCAATGTCTACATGGACATAGGTAGGCCATGTCCCCACAACTTAGTCCAAAAATACCAATCAACCATATCATCCAACTGGGACCATATTAGACTACAACCAATTCATAGCTCTCCCATGACCAGAGACCATATGGACCCTCAAACCAACCCCATAACCTGAGAATATTATGTCCTTGGTTTGTTGTCCAACGATCACTAATGTGGTCACATAGCCCACACAAGCATGTATCCTACTTGGTAGAGTGCCAAGTATGTATAAGCTAACCATTTGTTGTGTCGGGTGCTCACACCACAATAGTTGTTCCTTATAAAGGGGGGGAGGGGCTTACAAAAAACAGAGCACATCCATCACCCACAATAGTTACACAAGGGTGAAGCATTGAGAAAATGCTTCTCTAACACCCTTCCTTAATGTGGAAACTCATAGATGAACTACCTCTTTGGTCTAACATCGAGTCGATGAAGATGGTGCTCTAACAAATCTCTCCCAATAGCCTTTGTGAAACTATGTATAAAAACCTCCACCATTGTGAGCAATATACAAGCTCCACTTCTACATCCATAATAAGCTCACACATATAATGATATTGTATCTCAATATGCTTGGTGCCAGCATGAAACGAGTTCTTACCATGAAGCTTTAATTATTTCACGGTAACACTATCACTCCTTTTAACATCTCCTGTGTCTGCCATGGTTCTCTGTCTTGATGTGGTCATCCATATATAGTACAATGATCACCTCCTCAAAAGTAAGAGACACAGGTCGTCACCCAACTACGTGTTCAGTGAGGTCACAAAACTATCATACTTTAAGAATAACACTTTGATGCTCTTGTATGCCAATTTTTCATTGAAATTATTGATCCCCACTGCTACCATTTTAGCTTACAAATTATTTATCCATGAACTGTATATGACTACTCCTTAAGATTTCCTGTCCATAGGAAGCTAATTCTCAAAGGTTTTGAATTTTATCTCATTCCTCATCTCATATTGGTTCTATAGAACTTTACATGCTTCAGAAGTTGTGGTAGTATGCTAAAATAGGCATTACGAAAATTTTAGACTGAAAAAGGGCCCTCTAAGAAGAGCCATGTCATCACTTTTCTAAAAAAAAAGGGGGGCCCTGGTGGTAAACCTTATCTTATCTTCAAATCCTCACATGACATAATGCCAGGAATCCCTTGAAAAGTAGATTCTAAATCTACCATCTCTAACAAATTTAGAGTCGATATGCTCAAGTTATGTCTTTCCCACTAAATGGAAAATTCTAACAAATTAAGATGTTATAATCGTCAGAACCTGCCTTTTAGTGGGGAAGGCATAGCTTAAGCATATCAACTCCAAATTTGTCACAGATGGTAGATTTAGAATCTACATTTCAAGGTCTTTTTAATAATGGTATGTCACATGTGGGAGTTTTGACATAAGATATATAATTTTCACCCATGACCCCACCCACGACCCCCTTTGTTCTAGAAAAGTGATGACATGGCTCTTCTTAGAGGGTCCTTTTTTTTCCCTGATGGTCATCACCAAATAGTCAATGATGCTAGTATGACGATAGCACATACCATATATGCATTTCTTTGCCTCCACGGCAAAGCAAGAGCATGATGGCACATAGCGTATTTGTATTCCTTCACAAAGTAAAGGGTAGGATTTGGTGGTATGGTCTACAGTGGATCTATCGGATCTAGAGTAAGACTAAGCTTAGCATCAAGCCCTTGTGATTTCTCATAACTCATATGAATAAAGAATATACCGAATATTAAGGTTCTAAAGAGTGTAACTTATCCCATCTAACTTTCCATCATCAAATGCTGGAGGACATGCACGAGTAGCTGCGTTATTTGCAGGTTAGGCCATCTCTCAAAATCTACCTCCAAATACCAAAATGCTAAAATGAGCTTTTCCCTCTAGGACCTATGCTTTGATGCCATGTAAGAAAACACAATAGTGGAAGCATGATCAACATAACACAGAGCAATGAATTGCATGAAGAAGTGGAGAGTAAACTATATTACTACTTGCAAACTTTGATTACAAACAGATCGTTGTCTACTCACCCATGTGCTCTAGGTAAGGAGCTTTGATGGTGATCTATATGGACTCTAGATGGAGGATGCCTTGCTTACAAGAGTACTTGAACACAATGAACTCGATGATAAACGAAGATTTCTAGACTAGTCTATATATTTTGCCCAAGGACGATCATATCAACTGTGACTGAGACCATATTAGACTATAAAAAAAGTCTTTAGATATGGGCAATTGAGAAGTTTATGTGCCCGGTCCTAAGGTCATCTTTCTACTAGATGTAATGGTGCAATGACTGCATATGTGCTTTGTAGGAAGATATTAGGTATTTCTTTGTCTTATTAGATGGAATGATGTAATGCCTGCATATATGATATTAAAACATTCACATGTCTCAAAAATAGGTTTTAAAGGGCATATAGATTTTTTATTATAAAAATAGAAAGTTAAACAAACTTTTAAGAGTATATAGATTTTTCATTATAGAAATAGAAAGCTAACCATGGTCGGGATAAGAGAAAAATAATTACATTTTCAAAATTTGATAATTAATATTTTTAGTGAAATATCACCATCATGCAAAATACATTTTATAAATCCTAAGCATATTTCTTTGTAAAGCAACTTTCATAGAAGCTTTTTATGTTCACATTCATGATGAGGTCATCCATATATAGTACAATGATCACCTGCTCAAAAGTAAGAGACACAGGTCATCACCCAACTACGTGTTCAGTGAGGTCACAAAACTATCATACTTTAAGAATAACACTCTGATGCTCTTGTATGCCAATTTTTCATTGAAATTATTGATCCCCACTGCTACCATTTTAGCTTACAAATTCTTTATCCATGAACTGTATACGACTACTCCTTAAGATTTCCTATCCATAGGAAGCTAATTCTCAAAGGTTTTGAATTTTATATCATTCCTCATATCATATTGGTTCTTTAGAACTTTACATGCTTCAGAAGTTGTGGTAGTATGCTAAAATAGGCATTAGGAAAATTTTAGACTGAAAAAGGGCCCTCTAAGAAGAGCCATGTCATCACTTTTCTAAAAAAAAAGAGGGGCCCTGGTGGTAAACCATATCTTATGTTCAAATCCTCACATGTGACATAATCCCAGGAATCCCTTGAAAAGTAGATTCTAAATCTACCATCTCTAACAAATTTAGAGTCGATATGCTCAAGTTATGTCTTTCCCACTAAATGGAAAATTCTAACAAATTAAGATGTTATAATCGTCAGAACCTGCCTTTTAGTGGGGAAGGCATAGCTTAAGCATATCAACTCCAAATTTGTCGGAGATGGTAGATTTAGAATCTACATTTCAAGGTCTTTTTAATAATGGTATGTCACATGTGGGAGTTTTGACATAAGATATATAATGTTCACCCATGACCCCACCCACGACCCCCTTTGTTCTAGAAAAGTGATGACATGGCTCTTCTTAGAGGGTCTTTTTTTAGTCCTTGTTTTTCCCTAGTGGTCATCACCAAATAGTCAATGATGCTAGTATGATGATAGCACATACCATATATGCATTTCTTTGCCTCCACGCCAAAGCGAGAGCATTATTCCTTCACCTCCACACCAAAGTAAAGGGTAGGATTTGGTGGTATGGTCTACAGTGGATCTCTTGGATCTAGAGTAAGACTCAGCTTAGCATCAAGCCCTTGTGATTTCTCATAACTTATATGAATAAAGAATATACCGAATATTAAGCTTCTAAAGAGTGTAACTTATCCCATCTAACTTTTCATCATCAAATGCTGGAGGACATGCACGAGTAGCTGCATTATTTGCAGGTTAGGCCATCTCTCAAAATCTACCTCCAAATACCAAAATGCTAAAATGAGATTTTCCCTCTAGGACCTATGCTTGATGCCATGTAAGAAAACACAATAGTGGAAGCATGATCAACATAACACAGAGCAATGAATTGCATGAAGAAGTGGAGAGTAAACTATATTACTACTTGCAAATTTTGATTACAAACAAATCGTTGTCTACTCACCCATGTGCTCTAGGTAAGGAGCTTTGATGGTGATCTATATGGACTCTAGATGGAGGATGCCTTGCTTACAAGAGTACTTGAACACAATGAACTCGATGATAAATGAAGATTTCTAGACTAGTCTATATATTTTGCCCAAGGTCGATCATATCAACTATGAGACTGAGACCATATTAGACTTTAAAAAAAGTCCGTTTGGGATCTAGTGCAACTCCCACAACCATTTGAGGCCATTTGGACCCTCAACGTCCTGTAAACCCATTTGCCTCTATACATCCCACATCAACACAAGCCAAGTGAGATGACAAGGATGCACAGGCACATACATTAGTGGCACTTTCAATCTCCTTTTAGTGAAAAGGGGATTATTTCTCTCATATTCGCTCATGTAAAACTATGAAACATGCTTGGGATATACTTGTTGCACTTTACTAAGTGTGTAATGAGGTTAAGAAATACTTAACAAGATAAGAATGCTTAGCTCACACAAGAGAAGTATACTAAATAAAGCAAATGAGCCAAAAGCTAAGGGTTTTCTTCTTCTATTCACAAGGGAGTATTTATATAAAAAGCAAGGGCTAGGGTTTTCCCACTCACACCTAACCCCTAACCACCCACGAGCCCACATTTGTATGTCCGAATGATACCAAAAGAGACCCAACAAAGTCATGCCTAGGAGTAACAAATGGGAAAACTGACCCAACATTTTTAAGTACTGTTTCTTCTCAAAACTTGTTAAGGTGTTACTAAACACTTATTTGTAGTTGATAGCTTCTTCACTCTCATTCTGGGTTGGTGAAGAACCTCCTTCTTTTGTAGCTTCATTTTGATATTAATCTAATTTAATCATTTCCAAGAGAAAGACCAAATGGCATTGCCTACACCTCCTCCTTTAAAGTGGAACCATCTGAGTTATCGCTCGTACTCTCTTCATCATTTTATATAGAGCTCTCTAAAGTTGAAGAATCTTCTGATCATTGATTCTTTACAATGGCTCCTAAGGTTGCAACAAGTTACCAAATAGTTATTTGTTTTGTAAGGTGACAAATGATGATATCTTCATCAGACCAAATGGCATTGCCTACACCTCCTCCTTTAAAGTGGAACCATCTGAGTTATCGCTCGTACTCTCTTCATCATTTTATATAGAGCTCTCTAAAGTTGAAGAATCTTCTGATCATTGATTCTTTACAATGGCTCCTAAGGTTGCAACAAGTTACCAAATAGTTATTTTTTTTGTAAGGTGACAAATGATGATATCTTCATCTTCACTCTCATTCTGGGTTGGTGAAAGAACCTCCTTCCTTTGTAGCTTCATTTTGAATTAACCCCATTTGGTCATTTCCAAGAGAAAGACCAAATGCCATTGCTAGCACCTCATCCTCTAAATTGGAACCATCTAAGTTTTCACTTGTACTCTTCATCATTTGAATCTGATATAGAGCTCTCTAAAGTTGAAGAATCTTCATCACAGAATCTTTACAGCGGCTCCTAAGGTTGTAACATCCTTTCTTAAGAGGAACAAGATTTCGAATGTACCAGTTTTGAACTACTTAGATCTTGCATAGCCAAGCCCTCGCCAAATCAATGGATAGTTCTAGCATAGCCAAGGCCTCCCCAAATCAATGGATAGACCAATGCATCTTGCTTAGTAGGAACATTATTATGAATTGAATGGGTATTTTTTAAGGGTTTCTCCTTAAAGATTCCCTCTAAAATACCCAAAATAGATAATTTCAAAATAGCAATTAGAAATGAACATTAATAATTTTGTTGCTTTTATTGTTTGTTTTCGAGCAATTTTCAATTTTGGACGAGTCATGATGAGTAAACTACTTTGGAAATAGTGATTAAAATATGCTATATCTCAAGGAAATATGCTAAGGTCAAGGTTTAGAAAAGATCAACTTACTAGCCAAATGTCAAGGTTAAAAAATCAACTTTAAATTGTTCACAATATATATGTTTTTTATACTTTTGAAAATGAGGTACGGGCATGTGATTGCTTATTTTCACCCATTCTAGTATACGAACATGTTATTTTAGCACTCTTATCAAGAGCTTAAAAACCTCAACCATCATGCTTCTTAAATGAGATTGTTGAGAAGATTGATAGACATTGCCTACTAATTTCTAAGACCAAAAGCAAGATATGGTACTCTAAAGATGGAAAATTAAAAATTGATCACATGGTAAGGAATGTCAATAGCAATTAAATTAATCGTAATGATGCACTGCAAGAATTTAGGAATAACAAAGGAATTCCTTTTTATAATGGGAAATGTATATATGGTTAATATTATATTTATTTCCCTATGGTTTTGTTGAATAAATTTTGCCCAAAAATTCTATAAGCATGGGATCTTTGATTTCCAACCACCATTCAATTTGTTGTCTTGGAGTTGTCATAGCAGTTGAGAAATAACACTCGCACATGAAGGCACCACCATAGGAAAACCAGGAATTGAGTCTTTTCTTTAATCAGACCATAGGAATTGCGTTCCTCCCAAACTCTATTTCCTTTGCATGGCTTTGAAGAAAACCAGGAATTGAGTCTTTTCTTTAATCAGACCGCTAGGATGATGTGACCATGCCCGCTGCAGACCGTACCCTGAAGAGCTGAAAAAAGACGAAAGAACGCACGCCGAGAGGTCATTCAGATGCATGGCTGGAGAGAGAGACAAGGAGGGTGGGACAGAGAGAGAGAGAGAGAAATTAGTTTTGAAAAAATGGTTTAGTTTCAATGGGAAAAATGAGAGAAGAAGGACGAAGGCGACAAAGAATGCACGCCGACAGGTCATTCAGATGCATGGTTGGAGAGAGAGACAGGGAGAGTGGGACAGAGAGCCAGTTGATTTAGTTTTTGCTTTGAGCGAGCGAGAGAGAGAGAGAGAGAGAGAGAGAGAGAGAGAGATGCTTTGAGCGAGAGAGAGAGAGAGAGAGAGAGAGAGAGAGAGAGAGAGAGAGAGAGAAGGATAGTTGATTTAGTTTTGAAAAAATGGTTTATGCTTTTGAGGAGAAGAGAGAGGGAGAGAGAAGAATTAGTTTTAAAAAAATGGTTTATGCTTTTGAGGAGAAGAGAGAGAGGGAGAGCAGAATTAATTTAAAAAAATGCTTTTTTTTGTTTTTTTGCTTTGAGAGAGAGAGAGAGAGAGAGAGAGAGAGAGAAGAATTAGTTTTGAAAAAATGGTTTATGCTTTTGAGGAGAAGAGAGAGGGAGAGCAGAATTAATTTAAAAAAATGGTTTATGCTTTTGAGGAGAAGAGAGAGAGGGAGAGCAGAATTAATTTAAAAAAATGCTTTTTATTTGTTTTTTTTTTGCTTTGAGCGCGCGAGAGAGAGAGAGAGTGAAGAATTAGTTTTGAAAAAATGGTTTATGCTTTTGAGGAGAAGAGAGAGGGAGAGCAGAATTAATTTAAAAAAATGGTTTATGCTTTTGAGGAGAAGAGAGAGAGGGAGAGCAGAATTAATTTTAAAATATGTTTTTTATTTTGTCTTTTTTTGCTTTGAGAGAGAGAGAGAGAGAGAGAGAGAGAGAGAGAGAAGAATTAGTTTTGAAAAAATGGTTTATGCTTTTGAGGAGAAGAGAGAGGGAGAGGAGAATTAATTTAAAAAAATGGTTTATGCTTTTGAGGAGAAGAGAGAGAGGGAGAGCAGAATTAATTTAAAAAATGCTTTTTATTTTGTTTTTTTTGCTTCGAGCGCCCGTGAGAGAGAGAGAGAGAGAGAGAGAGAGAGAAATTAGTTTTGAAAAAATGGTTTATGCTTTTGAGGAGAAGAGAGAGGGAGAGCACAATTAATTTAAAAAAATGGTGTATGCTTTTGAGGAGAAGAGAGAGGGAGAGCAGAATTACTTTAAAAAAATGGTTTATGCTTTTGAGGAGAAAAGAGAGAGGAAAAGCAGAATTAATTTAAAAAAATGCTTTTTATTTTGTTTTTTTTTCTTTGAGCGCCCGAGAGAGAGAGAGAGAGAGAGAGAGAGAGAGAGAGAGAGAGAGAGAGAAGAATTAGTTTTGAAAAAATGGTTTATGCTTTTGAGGAGAAGAGAGAGGGAGAGCAGAATTAATTTACAAAAATGGTTTATGCTTTTGAGGAGAAGAGAGAGAGAGAGAGAGTAGAATTAATTTTTTTTTGTGTCATCCAACTAGAGATTCAATGGCTAGGTAGAGAGAAAGAAGGATAGAGCTATGGAAAGCTCAACCTCCTTCACCTCATGGCCAAATGCATGCAAGAGAGACTTGGTAGAGAGCAAAGAGAGGGGAGAGAAGGAGAGAAGCTAGAGCATCACCATCCCTACAAGCACACACAAACAATCAAGCATGCAAGCATAACAAGCAAGCACATAACTACAAGCTCATGAGAGAGAGAGAGAGAGAGAGAGAGAGAGAGAGAGAGGCAAGCCTCAAATGAAACTAATGGGATTTTCCCTTTTCATATTTCATTAAATGCCTTCTATACAAGAGCTCATAGTTTACAATGGTCAGCTGCCCATTTACAATTGGGGGCCTAAAACTAGTCAACCTAGCTCTATGTACAACTATTCCTCATGACCCACATTACACAAGCCGTAAGCTCGGTCATCCCATGTCTCTTTTACATTAAGTGCTTCACACAGTTACAAAATATGAGTACAATAAGCATAGCCACGCTTGAAAAGTAATGTTAACTAGAGTCGTTGATTCAGGAGGAGTGTTGAGATATCGAGCTCAACTAGTATGGATATGGGTGACACACTAGGATGATAGCTCTACACTTATACCACTGCATGGTTAGTGAGATTATGGGTTAGTATGCTACAAGGACTATGTGATAGCTACTTTGGTGTATTAAGGTTATGTCATAGCTATAATAGCTTACATCGTTGGGTTCACACTATGGAATGACTTTTGTATGTTACATTAGGAGAGTACTTTCCTGTTTATAGAGTACTCTTACTTTTATATTATGGTTATAAAGAAGAGAAAATATATAGAATAAAATTCAGCCACTATGGAATGATCTTTGTATGTTATAGTGGGAGAGTACTTTCCTTTTTACAATATGTACTCTTATTTTCGTGTTATGGTTATAGAGAAGCGAAGACATACAGAAGAAAATTCAGTCATCCATCTCTTTGATGTGGTTATTTTCTCTTGTCTATTCTTGTGTGCTTATCTATTCTTGTGGTTAGAAGACCTATAGAGAAGAGAAGACATGTAGAAGAAAATTCAGCTATCCATCTCTTTTATGTGGTTATTTTCTCTTGTGTGCTTAATTGAATGGATATTTTTTGAGGGTTTCTCCTTAAAGATTCCCTCTAAAATAGCCAAAAATAGATAATTTCAAAAAAGCAATTAGAAATGAACATTAATAATTTTGTTCCTTTTATTGTTTGTTTTCGAGCAATTTTCAATTTTGGATGAGTCATATGATGAGTAAACTACTTTGAAAATAGTGATTAAAATATGCTATATCTCAAGGAAATATGCTAAAGGTCAAGGTTTAGAAAAGATCAACTTACTAGCCAAATGTCAAGGTTAAAAAATCAACTTTAAATTGTTCACAATATATATGTTTTTTATACTTTTGAAAATGAGGTACAGGCATGTGATTGCTTATTTTCACCCGTTCTAGTATACGGACATGTTATTTTAGCACTCTTATCAAGAGCTTAAAAACCTCAACCATCATGCTTCTTAAATGAGATTGTTGAGAAGATTGATAGACATTGCCTACTAATTTCTAAGACCAAAAGCAAGATATGGTACTCTAAAGATGGAAAATTAAAAATTGATCACATGGTAAGGAATGTCAATAGCAATTAAATTAATCGTAATGATGCACTGCAAGAATTTAGGAATAACAAAGGAATTCCTTTTTATAATGGGAAATGTATATACGGTTAATATTATATTTATTTCCCTATGGTTTTGTTGAATAAATTTTGCCCAAAAATTCTATAAGCATGGGATCTTTGATTTCCAACCACCATTCAATTTGTTGTCTTGGAGTTGTCATAGCAGTTGAGAAATAACACTCGCACATGAAGGCACCACCATAGGAATTTGCGTTCCTCCCAAACTCTATTTCCTTTGCATGGCTTTGAACGAAACCAGGATGATGTGACCATGCCCGCTGCAGACCGTGCCCTGAAGAGCTGAAAAAAGACGAAAGAACGCACGCCGAGAGGTCATTCAGATGCATGGCTGGAGAGAGAGACAGGGAGGGTGGGACAGAGAGCCAGTTGAATTAGTTTGTTTTTTTTTTTTGCTTTGAGAATTAGTTTTGAAAAAATGGTTTATGCTTTTGAGGAGAAGGGAGGGAGGGACAACAGAATTAATTAAAAAAAATCCTTTTTATTTTGTTTTAAATGGCGCGTGGGAGAGAGAGAGAGAGAGAGAGAAATTAATTAGATGTTTTGTGGAGCGTTTTTTCAACTAATGAGAGAGAGAGAGAGAGAGAGAGAGAGAGAGAGAGGGGTCTAAATCTTAAGAAATGTTTTTTTAGAGAGAGAGAGAGAGAGAGAGAGAGAGAGAGAGAGAGAAAGCAGACCTAGTTTTTGAAATTAGCTTTGTTTTCAGTGGGGAAAATGAGAGAAGAAGGAAGAGAGATAGAGAGAGAGAGTAGAATCAGTTGTTGTGAAAAAAATGTTTGTTTATTTTGTTTTGAATAGGGAAATCGAAAAAAGAAGGTAGGGAGAGAAAATGTGTAAATTGCTAGCATATTATCTTAGAGAGGAGTTGCTAGTTTATCTTACAAGAGAATTGACACATGGCACCTCCTAGCTTGGCCACGTGACAGCTCTTGCCTCCTCCTTAGAGAGAGAGAGAGAGAGAGAGAGAGAGAGAGAGAGAGAGAACCTATACAATGGTTGGTTTTGAGTTGATAAAAATTAATATGTGTGTGTGTGTACACACATATATATGTGTATGTATGTATGTGTATGAGTTTTTTCAACTCATGAGAGAGAGAGAGAGAGAGAGAGAGAGAGATTAATTTTAAGAAATGTTTATTTAGAGAGAAAGAGTAGAAAAAGCTTTAATAAAAATGCTTATTTTTGGTAGAGAGAGAGAGAGAGAGAGAGAGAGAGAGAGAGAGGGAGAGAGAGAGAGAGAGTAGACCTAGTTAATGGGGAAAATGAGAGAAGAAGGGAGAGAGAGAGAGAGAGAGAGAGAGAGAGAGAGAGAGAGAAAGAAAAGAATTAGTTTCGAAAAAATGGTTATGCTTTTGAGGAGAAGAGAGAGAGGGAGAGAGATGAATTAGTTTTGAAAAAATGGTTTATACTTTTGAGGAGAAGAGAGAGGGAGAGTAGAATTAATTTAAAAAAATGGTTTATGCTTTTGAGGAGAAGAGAGAGAGGGAGAGCAGAATTAATTTAAAAAAAATACTTTTTTTTGGTTTTTTTTTGCTTTGAGTGAGAGAGAGAGAGAGAGAGAGAGAGAGAGAGAGAGAGAGAGAAGAATTAGTTTTGAAAAAATGGTTTATGCTTTTGAGGAGAAGAGAGAGGGAGAGCAGAATTAATTTAAAAAAATGGTTTATGCTTTTGAGGAGAAGAGAGAGAGGGAGAGCAGAATTAATTTAAAAAAATGCTTTTTTTGTTTTTTTTGTTTTTGCTTTGAGCGAGAGAGAGAGAGAGAGAGAGAGAGAGAGAGAGAGAGAGAGAGAGAAGAATTAGTTTTGGAAAAATGGTTTATGCTTTTGAGGAGAAGAGAGAGGGAGAGCAAAATTAATTTAAAGAAATGGTTTATGCTTTTGAGGAGAAGAAAGAGAGGGAGAGTGGAATTAATTTAAAAAAAATGCTTTTTTTTGTTTTTTGTTTTTGTGTCACCCAACTAGAGATTCAATGGCTAGGTAGAGGGAAAGAAGGATGGAGCTATGGAAAGCTCAATCTTCTTCACCTCATGGCCAAATGCATGCAAGAGAGACTTGGTAGAGAGCAAAGAGAGGGGAGAGAAGGAGAGAAGCTAGAGCATCACCATCCCTACAAGCACACACAAACAATCAAGCATGCAAGCATAACAAGCAAGCATATAACCACAAGCATAACAAGCAAGCATATAACCACAAGCAAGCATATATAACCACAAGCTCATGAGAGAGAGAGAGAGAGAGAGAGAGAGAGGCAAGCCTCAAATGAAACTAATGGGATTTTCCCTTTTCATATTTTATCAAATGTCTTATATACAAGAGCTCATAGTTTACAATGGTTGGCCGTCCATTTAAAATTGGGGGCCTAAAACTAGTCTTCCTAGCTCTATGTACAACTATTTCTCATGACCCACATTATACAAGCCGTAAGCTCGGTCATCCTATGTCTCTTTTACATTAAGTGCTTTACACAGTTACAAAATATGAGTACAATAAGCATAGCCACGCTTGAAAAGTAATGTTAACTATAGTGGTTAATAAGATTGAGGAGGAGTGTCGAGATATCGAGCTCAACTAGTATGGACATGGGTGACACTCTAGGATGATAGCTCTATACTTATACCACTGCATGGTTAGTGAGATTATGGGTTAGTATGCTACAAGGACTATGTGATAGCCACTTTGGTGTATTAAGGTTATGTCATAGCTATAATAGCTTACATCGTTGGGTTCACACTATGGAATGACTTCATAATGTTACATTAGGAGAGTACTTTCTTGCTTATAGAGTACTTTCCTGCTTATAGAGTACTCTTACTTTTATATTATGGTAGAAAATTGAGCCACTATGGAATGATCTTTGTATGTTATAGTAGGAGAGTACTTTCTTTTTTACAATATGTACTCTTATTTTCGTGTTATGGTTATAGAGAAGAGAAGACATATAGAAGAAAATTCAGTTATCCATCTCTTTGATGTGGTTATTTTCTCTTGTCTATTCTTGTGTGCTTATCTATTCTTGTGGTTAGAAGACCTATAGAGAAGAGAAGACATGTAGAAGAAAATTCAGCCATCCATCTCTTTTATGTGGTTATTTTCTCTTGTGTGCTTGTCTATTCTTGGTGTGTTTACTTATAAGGATCTCAAGCTCACCCTCTCCCCCACATTCTTCTCACTAGGAGGGTTATGTGCATTTTTTGGTAAATTAAGTCAACATACATAATAAAGCAGTCTTAACATCCACATATAATGTCTATAATAATGTCTTCTTAATGGATCATGTGTTGTGCAAACAAATAAGATATTAATATAACAAATCCATATATTAAAGGAAAAGCCAAATCAAGATTTATCACTTTTGTTCGTATTAAGAGTCTTAAAAAATTTCAAGGTCTATTCATAAGATATTCACAACCCGTGGTGTGTAGAGAAAGTGTATCGATTGGCCATGAGCAAACTCACATTGAGACTCAACCCTTTGGGCCATCCAAGATAAGGTGGGACTGGACAATGCTCTTGCCCTTTGCTCCATAGTCATAAAAGGTAGCTTCATGGTCTTTAAACCTCACTTGTTTGTAAATCGGTCCATTTGTGAGCTCCTTTGCAGGAGAGATCAATGCATTGGGTGCTGCATCACAAAACATTGCTATGGACAACATGGACTTGTGACAATTGGGGATAACCCTATGCTCGATGCTCTTATACCTCCCATTGGTCAGAATCTGAAAGCATACACAAGAAAACTAGTCCATCAATAGCATCTACTGGTAACACTATTATTAATGGTTGAATTTGAAGCACCCTTCAAAGCTTTAAAAGACATTTTAAGCGTCCGCTGATGCCCTTAAATTTTCTAAAGCTTTTAGGAGTGACTTAGAAAAAGTATAAAAGTTTCAAAATAAAATCTGACACTCATGACCAAGTAGAGAGAGAGAGAGAGAGAGAGAGAGAGAGAGAGAGGAGTAGAAGGTTGAGGTAAAATATAAAAAATATATAAATAAATAATTCTTAAATATATATATTTATATTATGTAAAAATAAAGCATGTTTGTATAATAAATAAGCATAATTTTAAAGAAGTCTAGATGTTCCATAACTTTGATCAGTATTTTTATTACATCGTCTAAAGATATGCAAGTGTATCCGTTGATGTAATTTTTGAGACACACACACATACATTTATTTCCCCCCAAAAAGAAGGAGTCTAGATGTAATTTTTGAGAGAGAGAGATAAATATTCACACATTTATTCTCCCCCCCAATAAAAGAAGTCTAGATGTTAATGAAAGCTTGCGAATTTGAAGTACATGTTTTCCTGATGGCGGACCTCCAGGCTCACAGGACCCTCGTCCTCCTGCAGCACCAGCGTGAGGGCGCCGATGTCCGAGTGCTTGTGGAAGCCGTCGGTGAGCTCCGGCTGAGGGCAGCGAGGGTAGAAGTTGATAAGCATCTTTTGATAGGGCTCCACCCCAAGCGCCTCCTCGATAAACGACGCCCGCTGCCCCAGCCCCACCGATATCACGCCCAGCAGCCGCAGCGCCAGCGCCTTCAGCTCCGCGCTGTACTCGTCCATCGTCTCCCTACGATCAGAAACCATCACACACGAATTATATAAGCAGCTCGACACCACAACGGCCGTTACCTCAACGAAGCAGGCCGCAACTTGGGCCAATAATCAGAGTCTTGCACCCACAGCGGCTGAAGAACAAGAAACACGACGTAGTCGCACCATCAAATCGTAAGTGTTATAACCATCCCATACAAATTATAAAAGCAGCTTGACACCACAACGGCCATTACCTGAACGAAAGCTAACCATGATCGGGATAAGAGAAAAATAATTACATTTTCAAAATTAGATAATTTATTTAATATTTTTAGTGAAATATCACCATCATGCAAAATACATTTTATAAATCCAATGCGTATTTCTTTGTAAAGCAACTTTCATAGAAGCTTTTTATGTTCACATTTTCTCAAATAATAAACACTCTTATGCCTTTTTTACTTCACAACAACTATCTTTAAATAAGATCTTGAGGAGGCCAAAAATTAACCACCACTACATACACTCTATTTAACATGCTATCTATTAAAGAATACTTATAGCATTAATGACATTGCGGGCAAGAAGCCACAAGATAAACAAGAAGATCAAGGAAAATCTATCAAAATACCCTAAAGGATACAACACCTTGTTTCCTAGTCTCAATATCCCCTCTGCTCAATCATACCCCCATATGAGAGAGAGAGAGAGAGAGAGAGAGAGAGAGAATCACATATCCTAGAAAAACCCATGGCCTTTTCTCCCACCTCTTCTTAAATACCAATGCCCCCCCCCCACACACACACGTCTCCTTTCCTTGCCACATTTGGTCCCCCATGCTACACAATGGCAAGTCCCTAGCCTAAGGCCATAACTTTCTATTTTTCTCAACCACTCCTAAGACAAGCATTCATATTAAAAAAAAAGCATCAGCAAAGTATGCATACTATGCATTGAATTGGGGGTACTATCCTTATCTAGGAAGAGCATGGAAGCTTGAGGGATAACAAGACATATTTGAGTTTGCAATTTTTCCCAAGGTAAGTTAAACAAGGGAAAAAATGAAAATGTATCCCCACTGATGTTATAATAGAAAAATTAAGGGCTCAGGTGAATTGAGGATCTCACTCAATCTCTCTTTGCACCAAACAAGTGGACTATTATGTAAGAAAATGTAATAGACAAAATAGGATCAACACAATACAAAGCAGTAAATTGTAGAAAAAAGTGGAGAATAAATTATATTCTTGCTTGCAAACTTTGAATACAAACCACCTTTTGTGCTCCGAGTAAAAAGCTTTGATGGTGCTGATCTATACAAACTCTGGACAGAGGATGTCTTGCTTACGAGAATGCTTGAACAACACAATGGACTGAATGATGAACTAAGGCTACAAGGCTAGTTTGCGTATAGTACCTAATGTCTACATGGACGTAGGTAGGCCATGTCCCCACAACTTAGTCCAAAATTACCAATCAACCATATCATCCAACTGGGACCATATTAGACTATAACCAATTCGTAGCTCTCCCATGACCAGAGACCATATGGACCCTCAAACCAACCCCATAGCCCGAGAATATTATGTCCTTGGTTTGTTGTCCAACGATCACTAATGTGGTCACATAGCCCACACAAGCATGCATCCTACTTGGTAGAGTGCCAAGTATGTATAAGCTAACCATCTGTTTTGTCGGGTGCTCACATCACAATAGTTGTTCCTCATAAAGGGGGGGAGGGGGGGGAGAAGGGCTTACAAAAAACAGAGCACATCCATCACCCACAATAGTTACACAAGGGTGAAGCATTGAGAAAATGCTTCTCTAACACCCTTCCTCAATGTGGACACTCATAGATGAACTACCTCTTTGGTCTAACATCGAGTCGATGAAGATGGTGCTCCAACAAATCTCTCCCAATAGCCTTTGTGAAACTATGTATAAAAACCTCCATTGTGAGCAATATACAAGCTCCACTTCTACATCCATAATAAGCTCACACATATAATGATATTATATCTCAATATGCTTGGTGCGAGCCGCCGAGCATGAAACAGGTTCTTAGCAATTACCATGAAGCTTTAATTATTTCACCGCCGTAACACTATCACTCCTTTTAACATCTCATGTGTCTGGTTCTCTGTCATGATGAGGGCATCCATATATAGTACAATGATCACCTCCTCAAAAGTAAGAGACATAGGTTGTCACCCAACTACGTGTTCAGTGAGGTTACAAAACTATCATACTTTAAGAATAACACTCTGATGCACTTGTATGCCAATTTTTCATATAAGGTCAAGCATAACGCTGATGGTTCAGTGAATGAGTAGGTATAAGGAAAGATTGGTTGCCAATGATGGGCTATGCACAGACTTATGGCATTGACAATGAGGATACATTTAGCCTGGTTCAAGAATGGCAACCATGAGAGCTGCCATTGCTATGGCTATAGCAAAGGGTTGGTCTTTACATCAGATGGATGTAAAGAATGCCTTCTTGCATTCTTTACATCAGATGAATGTAAAGAATGCCTTCTTGCATGGTGCGTTGCAAGAAGAAGTATACATGATCCAACCACTAGGTTATAAGAGTGATGCACACCCACATTTTGTGTGCAGGCTACACAAAGCCTTGTGTGGCTTGAAGCAAGCACCCAAAGCATGGTCAAACAAGATCAAGGAGTATCTTGTCACCATTGGATTTCAGATATCCAATGCAGATTTTTCATTGTATGTGAAAAAGACTGATAGAAGGATCATGCTATTAGTTGTCTATGTGGATGACTTGATTTTCACTAGTGATAGTGATGTTGAAATACATGATGTTAGGAGGCTTTTAAAGAAGCAAAAGTTTGAGATGAAGGATTTGGGTGAGCTACAATATTTCTTGGCATAGAAGTGGTCAAATCACTACATGGCATTTTGCTATTAAAGAGGTAGTATGGCTTGGACATATTGTCCAAGTATGGTATGACAGGTTGTAAGCCTATTTCAGTGGGCATAGGTGTGGTGAGATCACCACATGGCATTTTGTTATTGCAGAGGTAGTATGGCTTGGACATGTTGTCCAAGTATGGTATGACAGATTGTAAGCCTATTTTAGTGCAATTGGAGCAGAACAGAAAGCTTTCTACAGCAGATACATATGAGGATCCCACTACATACAGATGCATAGTGCGTAGCTTGATCTACATGGCCATTACTAGGCCAACAGACTGGAGCTACGCTATTGGACTTGTGAGTAAGTTTATGAAGGCTCCTAGGAAGCCACACTTGAATGCGACTAGACGGATTCTTAGGTACATAAATTCCATAGTTGATTATGGACTTTTAGCAGGCGATCTACCAGTGATTTTATGTTTTCATTTAGAAGTGTTGCTATAAGTGGGAGAAGTAAGAAGCAACCAATAATTGCCTTGTTGAGTACAAAGGCAGAGTATAGGGGTGTTGCTATGGCAAGCTTGGTTTCAGAAGCTAAAACTTGCACCCCATGCGCATACACACACACATGACTAACATATATATGAAGATGTGAGTGAATTACATCAATGCAATGAACGCATATACATATATCGATACAATGTGTAACCATCACCACCATGGCATCATGGACATTTTGAAGAAAAAGTATCCATTTGTATGCTTGAAAAATCATCATAAAACAGCACCATGGCATCATGGATCTTTTCCATGGGAACATAGTCAACCATCATTCACAAAACATGTAACCGAGTCAATGGATGCACATTCCATCAATATGAAAGAAACAAGATGCATTTAAAAGCATCACAATCAATATGGGAGAAACAATTGACATACCTTTTCTTGAGGATTTAATATGAGAATCATACCTATCAGCTCCTCATCTGAAAAGTGAGATTTGAGTATCCTCCACGCACTTGATGGATACCTACCCATATAGCAGTTTTTGTGATGGAGAACCAATGCTACCATTGTATGATGGAGATAAGGATTATGTCTCCACAAGATCTTCCTTAGGATCACAAACTACTCCTGAATAGCTTCCATTAAAAGATGTCAAAATTAGCAGGTTACGATAGCCATATCAAACTCGACACCAAATGCAGGGTGAGAAAGGTAAAATTAGCATGAACTTGTGTAAAATAGTAGTTATGCTCTGTCTAAGAGACGCTTGATAGTGGATTTATGTATGAATTTCAATACAATTTCTCATAGTTAATGCAAAACAAACTATAAAATAGAGAACTTATCTCGCCATAATCCAAACTCTCTTGCTCTTATTGGCACCTGCCTTTGCAAAATATCAAGGCCATGGTTAGCATAGTCATTCCTTGATCCGCATGAGGGGTCCAAACATCATCCATAGTCTTGCAATAGCTTTCTATCGAAGATTTTCACAAGTTGGTTGCAAAAGTTAATCCGGCCACATCAATTACGATGCCCTTGAGTAAGCCCAGCGGTTGAACTCTGTGCTAATCCGCCATCCGCACGAAGAATGGTGCAGGTTCCCAATCTGTGAGACCCACACGCTCGCAAGCAGCTTGTGTGATGATATTGACTCCTACACCTCCATCCAAAAGAACTTTGTCAATATAGACACCATGATATCGAATAGACAATTCCAAGATACGCATATACGTCACCCTCTCCGATGTTTGCTTTTTATTTCTTCAAACCAGAAGCGCAGAGTTGATGGTGCTTTTTCTTTCCTCAGCGTGACGATTCACCTCTCCGGTGTTTGCTTTTTATTTCTTCAAACTAGAAGCGCAGAGTTGATGGTGATTTTTCTTTCCTCAGCGTGACGATTCATCTTGTTGGATGTCCGCGTGACGATTCAGGCTCTGCTGTTGCTGTTGCGCAGGCTGACGATGCTGTTGTTGCACAGGTTGACGTGACGATTCGGGCTCTACTGCTATTGCACAGGCTGACGTCACGATTCGAGCTGACGATGCTGCTATTGCGCAGGCTGATGTGACGATTCGGGCTCTGTTGCTGTTGCGCAGGCTGACGTGACGATTCGGGTTGACGATGTTACTGTTGCGCAAGCTGATGATGCTGCTGTTGCGCAGGCTGACGTGACGATTCGGGCTCTGCTCTGCTGTTGCACAGGCTGCTCTCTATCCCCACCTTGCTTTTTATTTCTTCAAACCAGAAACGCAGAATTCCTTCGTATGGAGACGAGAGTCACACAAACCTCTCCGATAGACTTTGACCTGTAGAGATCTCTAGGTTCACGTAGAACCATAGCTCTGATACCATGTTGAAATGTAGAGAGAAAGAGACGAGACAAGAGACACATCATGTACGCTCCCAAAGACTAATTCATATTGAGGACAAGATACATATATATAGGTGAGACCAAGTTAGGTAGTAGTGAGCTATATATAGAGCTCCAACATGTCTTCTGAGAGGAAGAAGAAGTATTTGTATTCCCATTGTCGCTCTAAATGACTTTGGGGTTGAAATACTAAGAAACCCTATGTATCATGTGCGTTCAAGGGGTATAAAAAGATTTTTAAAAGGTGCATTCGAAATAAATTATAATCTATTCAAAAGGCCTTATCCTGGGGGTCCAGATTTTTTAAAAATTTTAAATTAAGGTTTTGAGAGGCCAATTAGATTCATCCAAATGTGTGGAGGAGATAAATGGAAGGAATAAAGAAAATCTTCCCAAAAATGAGTAAATACTCACATAAGATGAAGAGTTGACTAAGGACAAAGATATTAGTTAAAAAAGAAGAGATATTTTGTGAAATGATGAATTTTTGACACCTCAAGATGGGGATTTCCCCCTCATGAAGGAGGCGCCTACTTCACATGTGTGGTGGAGTTTAAATTATCAAAAATTGAGATATTTCATCTCTCCTCTCTCCAAATTCAAGTCTAGCTCCAAAAAGTAAGCTAAACTGACCTAAAAATAGTCAAAAATTGACCAAACTGATCTGAAAAATTCTAGAATCAGTTTGCTTGGTTAGAGGCTCACTTGGGCAGGTTACATTGGGTTGTGGGGTTTCTCTCTCTCTCTCTCTCTCTCTCTCTCTCTCTCTCTCTCTCTCTCTCTCTCTCTCTCTCAGAAAAGATGATCTGACTCCACTTCCTTAGGAGCCTCCATGAAGTTTGCCGATGTCGTTCCTTCTCCACTGGGTTTATTGTAGTAGTCTCTTGCCATGTGTCCTGGCTTCCCACAGTTGTGGCAAGTGAAGGTCCTTCCTCCTACTCTACCTCTTCCTCGTCCTCGTCCTCGTCTCGTGAGAATCCTCCTCGGGTGAAGAATGCTTTTTCCTCTCTAGCTGTTGAGTCCAGCCATTTCTTCTCTTTGACCTTAGTCTCTTGCTCTAGTAGAGCTTCTTCTATCTTGTGTAGCTTCAATTCAGGTACATTCTTTAAGGTTGCTACAATGTTTTCATATTCACCTTTGTCCACATGCTTCAGAAGCACTGCTAGTCCCTCATCATCTTCTACCTTCTTGCCAATGGTTGCCAGTTATGCTTAATGCTTTTGTATTTGTCCAAGTGTGATTAAAGGTTCACTTTCCTTCATATCAAGTCTGTAGAATTGCATTAACAGATTTATCTTTGAATTTTTTTGCTTGAGTGATAAATAATTTATTGAGTTCATCCCATGCATCTTTTGCCCATTGTATCCCTGTGATGTGATGAATGATTTCATCATTTAAACTAAGTGCAATGAGTCCTAATTCTTTCTCATTCCTGCTCTTCCACTCATTTTTCCCACTCACCTCTGGGCATTCATCTCTTCCCTCAACTAGCCCCCATAGATTTTTCCTCATGACCAAATACATGGTTTTTGTTTGCCATGTATAAAACTGCTCCCCATTAAATTTGGCTATCTCTTGTGCTGTATCCATGAGATGATGTGAAGGGGGTCTTACCTCTTGATCCAGTTTCAAGGTTCAAGGGCACTGTCTACCCTTTTACAACTCAATCTGGTGTTTAGGTGTAATGATAACGATAGATTTATCAACATAAATTCACCAAAAATTACATAAAGCCAAGGGTAACAAATCTGTACTGAATGTTGGAGTATCAAACTATCTCTGAATTGTAATCTAAAGTTATAGGGATCTATATCAGATACCCAATGGGTAATTTGAAGCCTCAATTGCACTGAAATACAATGATTAGTGCTGATTAATCATTGATTAGTAAAATAATCCTCTATTTTGTGTGCAAAAAACAAAGTATGCGGGGAGGCCAGATCTAGGGCCTTAGAGTTCAAATTAGCTCAACTCCTTCAAAGCCATCAATAGCAGTTAGTCTAGTAGAGGATTAAGCCAAGAAACACAAGATTTGACCAAACATTGAATGCTTAATCTCTGTTTGACCAAAGTCCCCTGCAGATTTGATGCAGAGTTTGATTCCACTTTTCCTTGAAGAATTTCTAGATTTTGAGGCCACCAGCATGCTCAAAGCATCCAAAAACACTCTGGGGCTAACTCCATTGCTCCCAATTCTAAGTAGTGAAGCCATAATTGAAGTTTTCCTTAGAAAAAACAACGCTGGCTTTTTTGCGAAAATCGACAGTTTGAGATGGCAGTTTGGCGATTCGAGTTGATAGGCTAGTGCATGGGAGGCTTGGCTAGGTGGGGCTTGAAAGGTTTGGGATAATGTTATGGCAAGAGGGAGATCAAGCCCCTCCACCAGCTGGGGGTATAGGGACTATTGAAAAAAGGAGCTAAAAACTTGATTATTTTTTAATCCTAATTAACTAGGTGATTAGCAAGATAATGAGCTCATAAATTTGATGGATTCTAAGCTAGGCTCTAATACCATGTTAAATTTGCAGCAATTTGATGAGCTATGGTAGATTAAATGCTAGAATGAACATCATTAACAAAGAGATTAGACGATGATGATTAAGATATAATTAGTGAGCAATTAACTGATAGCTTAATGTAGACATGGGTAATCAAAAACCAGTAAATTCTCATTAGGCTAATGCCTTAATTTATAGAGTTTACATCTAAGCATCTAATCCCACTGATCTCTCGATTCACTCCACCTCTTTTGCTTAATTCTCTCCAGCTCTTTCCATAATATCTCCACACATCCTAAATCTTCTCATGCTACCCTTTATTCTCTCCCAGTAGATACCTCTCACCTTTTCACAACTTCTTTCTCTTTTACAGCCTCTCAGGGCTTTTTCTCGCACACACCCTATTCACTTGTATATTTCAATAATTCTTAAGCCTCTATATATAAGGCTTATTCATAAAACCGTTATGCTTAAGCCTTAAGCTCGGGGGGTGCACTACTAGAAAACCCTAGGTATCACGTGCGTTATGGAGGTATTAAAAAAACCCCTTAACTTAAAAAATTTTCCAATAAAATAACCCCTCTTTACTTATGAACTAAATGTTTTTTTTCCTGAATTTGAACTAAAAAACCCCTCCTTTTAATGTAATCGTGTTAATTTTTTTAATGTATCTAATTAAAAAATCCCTCCTATTGAAATCACGTGGTACACTAACATTTTTTGAGGTGAACCCCCCGAGGCCTTAAGAAATATGCATGAAGCCACTATGTATAATGTTGAGATATCGAGCTCATCTAGTGAGGCGGTGGACACTGATGACCCGCCTGGGGGATAGGCCCCACACTTACACCACTGGCATGGTTGGTGAGATCTTGGGTGATATGCGGCCAATGGGATGACAGGCTGTGTGACAGCCATTCTAGAGACTGGCATAGTTATAGCGCCAGCTCATTTAGTCAGGTTCACACTATAGAGAACCCGTGTATGTATTGGTTGAGTACCTTTCATATTATGTGTACTCTTATTCTTGTATATGGTGTGTTGAGTGTTGAGTGAAGAAGAAGATTTTTAGCCTCTCACCTCGTGTGTTCTCTATTAGGGTTTGTGAGTGTGTATGTGTGTGCTTGCAAGAGCTCAAGCTCTCTTCCCCCCTGCATCTTTTCATGGTATCAGAGCCTGGTTCGTGCTAAGGGCTAAGCTACAAGCAAGAGAACCACAGGAAGCGGTACGAGGGTAAGAGCTTCAACTACTCTTCCCTATTTGTGTTGGTGACTACACCCTTGTCGGGAGCTCTACGGGAGGCACCGGCAACGATCTCTGATTGAGGAGCTTTCTTCGTGAGAGTATAGCTATAGGGCAACTATATTGTCCTATCGAACGGAGTATTCAGAGCCGAAAACGCGTTTTGGACGCGTCTAGACCTCCGTTTTTCAGAAAGCAGGCGATTTCGAGCACTACGGGTAAGTCATTGATTCTCTGTAGAACCCTGTTTTAATAACTGCAGGAAGACAGATTGATTGTGCAGACACTGTGGGTGCTACAAAGAGGTCTACAGTTGCCATTGGGTGTATGTATGCACATTGAAGTCACTAGTTGTGACATTTGAGAGTACTACAGTACCGCTGTGCAGAAAATACAGCAGGTTGTGCAGAAAAAACCAAAGTGCAGTTTCTGGTAAAATTGTGTGTTTGGTAAGATGTCAAATGATGGGATAACCCAGATTGTGGTTGAGAAGCTTGATAAGAATAACTTCCATGCCTGGAGGTTCAGGTTGACAAACTTCCTGATGGGAAAAGGCTATTGGGACTACATAGGAGGTGAGCATGAAGAGGCGCCGGAGATATCGGATATAAATCCGACTGCTGCAGATGTGAAAGAGTTTAAAGACTGGAACCAAGGAGCCAGGAAGGTTATGTATTGGCTATCCATTAGTATACATGACACCATGATTGGGCACATTCAGGATGCCAAGTTTCCCAAGGAGGTGTGGGACACCTTGGTAAAGCTCTATGAAACAAATACCAAGGCACGTAAGATACAGTTGAAGAATGAACTTCATACTGTGGAGAAAAAGAGCATGTCTGTGAATGACTATGCGCTGAAGATAAAGGGTATTGTGGAATCCCTTGCATCTATTACTGTGTCAATAGATGATGATGACAAGGTGGAAGTCTGTCTACGTGGTCTCAGGCCACAATACAAGGCGTTCAAGACGTCTATTCAGACTCGGGAAAACATTCCCAACTTTACAGATTTGGTGTCTATGCTGATTATCGAAGAGAAGAGCTTGGGTGAAGACCAACAATCTTCACAAAGCAAAAATAGTTCAGAGCAACAGGCCTTCTACACGAGTTCAGGAAGAGGACGAGGTAGAGGAGGCCGTGGACGCGGTCAAGGAGGTGGCCGAACAGGTAATCAGAATTATGGCTAGCAGCAACAGCAACAACAACAACAGTCCCAGAATCAACAACAACAACCACACGCAGGTGGAAGAGGCAAATTCAGAGGCAGGGGGAGTCAAAGAGGCCGTGGAAATTAGCAAAGGCAATATAATGATGCACGTGAATGCTATTATTGTGGTAAGCCTAGACATGTGCAAGCAGAATGTTATAAGAAGCAGGCTAACATGCAAAATGGGAAAGTGCAACAAAACAACTATGCATCCTCAAGCAGAAATAATGAGGATAATGAAAGGTTGTTTGTTATGCAGCATGTCGTGAATGCCATGTCTGAAAATGTTGATGCAGCACAAAAAGATAATGTATGGTATGTGGATTCAGGCACTTCGAACCACATGACGAGTCATGGGGAGTGGTTCAAGGAGATGAAAAACCCTGAAAGACCAGGTTTTTTGGAAACAGGGGATGACACTGCTCATCCAATTGCCCACGTTGGAAATGTCCCATTTTCTATGCAGGATGGCAAAGTGAAGTACCTTGTAGATGTACTTCATGTGCCGAACATAACAAAGAATCTGGTTTCAGTTGGCCAAATGATTGAGCAGGGTTTGCAGGTTCGGTTTAACCCTGATGGGTGTTATGTTGAAGATTTCAAAGACAAGTGCAGGTTGGTTGCAAAAGGCAACAGAGTGGACAGAATGTTTACATTAAATGTAGACATGCCTGAAATGAGTGCTGCGATGTTTGCAAATGGTTTAGGAATTGTTGCAGACACAGACATTTGGCATAAAAGGATTGGACATGTAAATGTGCAGAGATTGAAGTCTATACAAACAAAAGGAATTGTGATAGGGCTGCCAAAATTTAAAGTGGAAGGTATGCAGAAAATATGTGAAGCATGCCAATTTGGGAAGCAAACAAAGCATGTGTTTCCACGTAACAGATATGTGAGCAGAAATGCACTAGATGTTGTGCATTCAGATGTATGGGGTCCTACGAAGACCATATCTATGGGAGGCTGCAGGTATTATGTGACTTTCATTGATGACCACACAAGGAAAGTGTGGGTATATTTCATGACGGAGAAGAGTGAGGTGTTCACTCACTTTCAGAATTTCAGAGTTTTGGTTGAAAAGCAAACAGGGAAATATGTAAAGTGCCTAAGGTCAAATGGAGGGGGAGAGTACTTCTCTAATGAGTTCTCTGAATTTTTGAAGAAGAATGGTATTCGGAGACAGTTTACATGCAGATACACTCTGCAGCAAAATGGAGTTGCTGAGTGGAAAAACAGGCACATTGCAGAGATTGCGTGAGCATTGATGGAAGAGAAGAATATGCCGCATTGCTATTGGGCTGAGGCTGTTTCTACAGCAGTATACATCATGAACAGGACTCCAACTGCAGCCATACATGATGTAACTCCAGAGGAGAGATTTACTGACAAAAAACCAGATTTGTCTCATCTGAAAGTCTTTGGATTCATTGCATATGTGCATGTGCCAGATGAGCTGAGAACTAAGCTGGATCCGAGAGCTGAAAAATGTGTGTTTATTGGGTATTCCCTTGAGCAAAAGGGATACAGGTGTTATAACCCTGCTACACGTGAGTTGAGGGTAAGCAGGGATATTGTCTTTGATGAGATGAGCAGCTGGTATGCTACTGAAAAAGAAGCTGTTGGGGCTGATATGAGTGGAAGTGTGGTTGCACAGAATGCAGGTCAGCACAATCACAGTCTTTGAGGAGTGGACTAGGAGAGTCCTCATCTAGTGGGTCTGTTGTTTGATGGACCATGGAGTGGCAGGCTACGTCATAATACCAGCCCTGCAAATGTGATTAGTACATCACGTAAAGGAAAAGAGAAAGTGGTTGAGCCCCTTGGTATGCCTGACATTTTTGCAGCGCATTCTCATGTTGATGGAGAGTCTAGTGGCTCAGATATGAGCCTTGATGAGGAGCTTGGGATCCCAGCTATGAGAACACCTGGTGTAAAGAAGGCTATGGAAGCCATGAATGAAAATCTGCGAAGATCAGGGAGAGTGATGAACCCTGTGTAGAGATTTACATATGATGGTTATGTGGCACATCACTGTACATATATGGCAAAGGTTGTGCAGGTTGTAGAGCCCACATGCATTGATGAGGCTGTTGGAAATGTGTGTTGGGAGAAAGCTATGGATGAGGAGATGGATGCACTATATGGAAATGAAACTTGGGATTTAGTGCAATTGCCTGAAGGCAAGAAAGCCATTGGATGCAAGTGGGTGTACAAAGTTAAACATAACAGTGATGGAAGCATAAACAGGTACAAGGCTAGATTGGTAGCCAAAGGATATGCGCAGACATATGGGATTGATTATAAGAAAACATTCAGCCCCGTTGCCAAGATGGCAACGGTGAGAGTTGTGATAGAAGTGGCTGCGTCAAAGCAATGGTCTTTACATCAGATGGATGTAAAGAATGCATTCTTGCATGGGGATTTGCAAGAAGAGGTGTATATGTTGCAGCCACCTGGTTATGAGGATGTGGGTCACCCCGAGCATGTTTGCAGGTTGAAGAAAGCTTTGTATGGCTTAAAGAAAGCACCAAGAGCATGGTCTGACAAGATTTCTAAATATCTTGTCACTATTGGCTTTCATGTAGCCAATGCAGATTTCTCGCTGTATGTGAGACATGGTGATAGAGGGGTTGTGCTTGTCATCATCTATGTAGATGACTTGATCATTACGGGGGACCATGATGCAGAGATCTTTGATGTAAAGATCTTGCTAAGACAGAAGTTTGAGATGAAGGATCTGGGGGAGCTCAAATATTTCTTGGGCATTGAGGTGATTAGGTCACCACATGGTATTGGATTACTGCAGAGACAATATGGCTTGGACATGTTGTCCAAGTATGGTATGACAGGCTGTAAGCCTATTTCTGTGCCATTGGATCAGAATGGCAAGTTGAGTGCAGATTCAGGAGAGATCTTGGAGGATCCTACTATGTACAGGAGCATAGTAGGAAGTTTGATCTACATGACGATCACTAGACCAGATTTGAGCTATGCTATTGGGTTGGTGAGTCAGTTTATGCAGGTTCCACGGAAACCGCATTTGGATGCAGTGAGACGCATACTGAGGTATGTGAAGTCTACTTTGCATTGTGGACTATTCTATGAGACTTCACATACTGAGGTATGTGAAGTCTACTTTGCATTGTGGACTATTCTATGAGACTGGGACAGAGATATGTGTACATGGGTACACAGATGCTGATTGGGCTGGTAGTATCTCAGATAGAAGATCTACCAGTGGATTCATGTTTTCTTTGGGGAGTGCTGCTGTGACTTGGAGCAGCAAGCAGCCTACAGCCAGTTGCTCTATCTAGAGGCCGAGTACAGAGGAGCTGCTATGGCAGCATGTGAGGTAGCTTGGTTGAGAAAGCTACTTGCAGATTTAGATCTATCAGTGGATAGACAAGTTGTCATTTTCTGTGACAACATTAGCAGTATACAGTTGGCCAAGAACCTAGTCTTTCATGCTCGTACAAAGCACATAGAGGTCCACTACCACTTCGTCAGAGAGAAGGTCTTGGCAGGAGATCTTGACCTTGTTTATGTCAGCACAGAGGGTCAGGTAGCTGTATTCACGCCAATAAAGATGATGTGGAAAAGACTTATCACTTCTATATCTTTGATGAGCTAAAACACATGATACATTGTTAGTCATCCAACATTGTTTGCTTTTGCATGATGACAAGTAGCTTAAGGATTAAGGGCATGAGTTGAAAATCATTGGGTGTGGTTAGATGGTTGTGTAGCACACTTCAAGGCAAAGCTTCCATTCAATTTTGTGGCAAGATACTTTGCCACGACTAGCTTAGGGATGTCATGGAATTCTCCATGTTCAAGGCATGAAAAGGGCGAACACGATGGAGTAGATGCAGTCATAAAATGAGAGTTGACACATGAACAACTAAAACCAAATGGATGCGTGCTAAAATGTACACGTGATTGTGTTACTTTCTTAAGGACATGGTTTTCTCATAATGATGTGCACAGGGTCTTCTGGGAGATCAAGGTAGGCAATATGTCAAGAGAAAATAAGTGGGATTTCAAACACATAGACAAATCCCACTCTATGCATTAGTGAATGGATATTCAACAGTGATACATGTGCTATAAGATGTCGAACACTATCATGCTTTTATGATCAATGTATGGATGGGCGTTCAAGAAGATGCAAGAATAAGACAATTGTACAAAGCTAGGAGTACCACCTTATTGAACCCTTGGCTAATACTAAACAGGATGACGGTAGCTCAAGTGATGCGGATGATACTGATGTCCCATTGTATGCAGATCACCCAGATGCCTTGAGTGATGCCTTGTGTGTCGGAGACAACTTTGTTGTAACTGTGCAGGACATCTAAAATGGTATAGAGTTTTACATCATTAAGTGCGTTGCTACAAAGGACAAACTTGGTAGAGTATGATCGGAAAATTGGGGTAACGTTTTGGTTCCATGTTCATTGGTAGTTATAGGACACTACTATAAAAAACTCCACGATGATGTTTGGCAGCTACTTATAGACAAGCCTCCTATTCTCATGTACTCACACTTGGTCTGGGGGAGCCTATACTTAGTCACACAAACCTTTATAGGTTAGATCAAGAGAACAAAGAAAATATTTATAAAAGCATGCCTTTTAACCTATAGTTTGATCCTACTTTTCCCCATGCCTTTTGACCTGTAGTTCTCCTCTTGAAACGTAGGTGCTTGGACTTCTTTTGTTAGGGTGAAATTTTAGCAGATCTTTTTTTGTGCCTTTACTCATGTTTTATCTACTTTGTACCTTAAGCTCCTACTTCATCCCATGTGGGCACTTTTATTTCCACACTTGTCTGTCTTGTACAGTGATTTGCTTTTAGTATAAATTTCTACTCTTCTTTGAAAAAATTTGATGATAGTGTGAGTTGAAATACACCAAAATATACCTAGATAAAATTTCCATATATGTTTGTTATCAGTGCATAAAATCCTTTACAATCTTTGTTTATATGGAAATTATATAGGTATACAAAGTTGACACAAAAAATGACAGTAGAGTCTTTGCAATCAAAATATCATTGCCAAGCCTAATGGCATAAATCTCACTTTGAAAATTATGACTGCTTATACTTTCAACCTTGCCTCACTTGGCTTCTCCTTTGCTGGGAATCTCTATAAGCAATCCACTCCTGATAACTCATTTCATAACCTGCTTCAGGTTGTCTTCCACAGTCTTCACACTGCCCTTAATTGTTTCTAATCTGACTGCATATCCCAAGGATCCCTCTTTGCCCACTCTCTAGGTTCCATTGAGTTCACCCACTTGTACAACCACTACCCTAGATCTTTCATTAAAAGAACTTGTCGAAGCGTTCCTCATCCAAATTAGTCATATCCAACATGACAATAAAAGTGCCCTCTAGATTCCCAAAGACCCTGTGGAAAGAGTCCTCAATTATTAGGGTATTTGACTCATTGAACTCTAGCTTATACCTTCAAAACTGCTGCAGGTTCTTTAAGAATATTAGCTTGCCCCGAGGAAAGGGGAGGCTGCACACTCTGTCGCTCTCTTGCCACATATATCCTCGCAAATATCTGGAGGCATCTTGCAAGAAAATTTGTAGCCTCTTCTCCACATTGTACCTCCATGAACAGCTCTTGATGAACACATTAGCAAGCATGATGGCATGCATCAAGAACTTCTCTGCATCTTTCCTCACATAGTACCACTTATCCCCTTCTTTGACCTAAGTAACATCATGAAGATTGAATTCTAGTATAGATTGGCTCTTACTATTGACATTAAATGCATGCATCATGGTATTACTCATGTCTATAATTAGAGTCTTGTCTCACATGGTCATGCCTTCCCTAAACCTCACCAGCATCTCATGCTTTTGTGGTTGCCTATCAATCACTTCAACTTCAGTCTCTTTCACTTCTGGAACCTTTTTCCCTATACAAATACAAAGTAATGCAAATCATTAAGGGAAAAAGAAAAATAATTTTTTATGGTGCAGGTGAATGGCTACAGAGAGACACAATGAGACCATATTGAAATGACAAGGAAAAGTCCCATTGAATAGGGCCATGTAAGACACGTTGAGCGAGAGACAAAATATTTCATTACATGGTCTAGAAAGAGGCATATGCAAAGGCTAGCAACTTGATACAAAAAAGAAGCTTACCATGAAAGTAGGGGTACTAGAAACACAACATCCTTAGAGATTTTTACATGTCCGTGACTTGGGAGAACGAGAATGAGATGCCATAGGATGAGTGGGTGTAGTATTTTTTTTGGATCCTGGATTAGAAACTCCTAGTTGAGCAGTAGCACTGCATTATGCTGGAGTCGCATGCACTAGCATCTTATTAGCCTTTCACATCAGCAACTTTAACCTTCTTCATTGGTACACCCGAATCACTGCTATCATATGCTCAATTCTGACTCATTTTGGAAGCCATTTGTCTCAGTGTGCAGTCTAGCTCATTTGAACTTGTGGGAGATTCAAAATCCTTTTTTGTGTTTTCCCCCTCTTTATCTACACCCTGTTTTGTGCTAGTGTCCTCCTACCTTCACCTACTGCTTGCTTCGTTTTAGCAAGATCCTTATAGCATCATCCTTTGTCTAATGATGTAGAACGACATCCGCCACTTCAACACCTTGTTGTGCATGTCCCATCTCTTCATTCTCCATTATATTACTCCCACCATCTGACTTAAACATAAAACCCAAACCTGGTTCTAGAGTTGGCTGTGGAGTGCATTTTTGGCCACAAGAAACTCTTCAACTGTTTGAGGCTTCTCTAGCTCTGTACCTATCTCCACATTGCTCTTAACTGTTGCTTCAAAAGAAGTTGTCGTTATATTATCCTCCAGTGTGTCCTTGATTTGCGTGCTACTGAATGATTGTTGCTCCGCAATCATGATGTGTAACATGTGATTCAAAAAAGTAAAGTGGAGACCAAATTTTTTCCAAATTATATTCTAAAAACTTAATTTGTTACTCAATAGGAACTATAGACATCCATTGCCTTGCAATATCAGGGATTTTTTTATGGCACCCCGACTACACACAAGTCTTCCTGGTAGCACATGTACTAGAAAAAACATAGAGGGTGGTATCGGTGTCTACATGCAAGTATGTACATCCCAACCACATCCTTTCCCTCAATTGCTAGACCACAACTACCACAGTTCCCATCTAGATATACTGTGTGCTGAAGTCACAAGCCTCTACATTCTCTGGTGTACGGGTGATTATCAGCAATCCAGCACTCGTATAGGCTGTTGAACTAAGGCCTCCATAAATTCAAAGTGTGGCAGACTGCTAGCTTCTCTTAAGTGCTTTGGCCACTACAAAAGTGGTTTAGTTCCTACAAAAGTGTGGCAGACTGCTAGCTTCTCTTAAGTGCTTTGGCCACTACAAAAGTGGTTTAGTTCCTACAAAAGTGGTATGGGCTCAACAAAAGTGCTTTCCAAAATCTTAAATAGAATAAAAAGTGCTTTCGGCACTACAAAAGTGCTTTCTAATATCCTAAAGATAATAAAAAGTTCTTTGGGCACTATAAAATTGCTTTTCAATATCCTAAAGATAAAAAAGTGCTTTGGGCACAACAAAAGGACTTTTGGGCTCTATAAAAGTGCTTTCCAAAATCTTAAATAGAATAAAAAGTGCTTTGGGCACTACAAAAGTACTTTCCAATATCCTAAAGATAAAAAAAATGCTTCGGGCACTACAAAAAGACTTTTGGGCTCTACAGGGACTTTTTTTTTATGAGCATTTTTGAGCAAGTGCTTTTTGGGAATCGGGCGAGCGGATTCCAAAAAGATTCCCCCCTCACCAAGACAGAGAGAGCCTACAAATGAGGTTACTATTTTGAATTGAGAATAAAACCTATTATTTTAATGTACATCTTCCAATTAGTGAAATTCGGCGAAGCAAGTCAGAGACAGGGACGAAGCAATTTAGAGAGAGAAACATGACATAATTACTTTGGCGGGAGTGAACACATAAACACGTGTCAACATCACATCCTCTATATTGGGGTTATTGGTTCAAACTGAAAATAAAACCAAGTTCATTCACGTACACCTTCCAAATACAGAAATGCAAAAACTATTATCACATTCTATACATTGGGGTTATTGGTTCAAACTGAAAATAAAACCAAGTTCATTCACGTACACTGTCTTTATTACTACTATGGGCCTCGCTTGTTCTCCAGGATGTAGGCACAAAGTGAGCGAACGGTGTTACTTCCTCTAGCAAGACACGCTCAGACGACTCATCAATAAAACCACGGACTCACCAAATTGCAATTAAGCTCACCACTTTGTCCTTAACTTGAGAAATTTTTTCATCATTTGCACAAAGTGGAAAGGATGCGAGACCTTTCCATGCTTGTGCACCATCTATGGTCTTCTACTTGATCTCCACATCGGTGGCCTCCCTCTCGATACGCGTAGCAACAACTTCAATGCTAACATTTGATGAGGCCATCACAAACAAAAAGAAGGAGGGTTTGGGTTGTTTTACTCTTGTAACAAGGCTTGGTGGCAATGCTATATAACAAATTGCTTTGGAGCTTGCCTCTATATTTATAGTAGTGGAAGAGGTTCAAAATAAAAAACTATATTTGTTTTTTTATTGTTATTTATAAAGGTTTCTTTCCTCGAATTTCGGCACCACAATAAAAAATACATATTTTGAACTTATTTGGGAAAGAGCGAGCATGTATTTGAACTTATTTGGGAAAGAGCGAGCATGTATTTGAAGGATATAGACATTGCACAATAGTTCTAACCCTCTACAATGAGGTGACATCCACAAAGGTTAAGCTCAACTCATTATCCTTGCATTGAAATTTCTAAATTAGGGTATGTTCTCCTACAAGACAAGGCATTGTAAAGCTCAAGGTCAGATAGGATAGGTTGGTGGATGAACATATTCTCGCCTTGGCTTAAGCCTAGTATATGTAAATAAATTAAGTACAACTACTTGCATGCAAGGTACAACTTCTTCTTGGTGTCTCTATCTGCAAAATCTAGACATGTATAAGACAGTTCGTCTTTCACATGCATATCATATTTTCCCACATGTACATCATCCTCGTGCGATTTGAACTTGAAAACTTCATACTTATGCTCCACTCTCTACACTTCTTCTACCATCATAGCCTTCATTTTCAAAGAAGCTTTTATTTTCTCATTTGCTTCCTCTAATATCGATGTGCGGTACTTGACTCTTATGCCATTTCCAATGCTTGACCCACCAAACTCTATGTTAGTAGTGGCATTAGGCGAATTTTGGACTCAACTTTGGGCCTTTTTTCTCTAGAGAGAGAAAGGCTTTCGACCAATAGGAAGAGAGCCACCATAACGAAACTTTTGATAATTAGACATTTTTCATATATTCTTTATATGAATATATTGTTATTAAAGAAATACAAAATGCATTTGACCACACTTTATAATGTCATTTCTTTAATATATATGAAAAACAGAGTGTTGTCAGCTCATTTAATAAATCTAAGCTCATTTAATGAATGGTTTTCAATCTAAAAATTTCCCTTGTTCAGATCATTTAATAAAAGTGCTTTTTTCCTCTAAAAAATTGAAATGTTCTCTTGGAAGCTCCTACGTCATTTAATGAATGGATCTCCCTCTAAAAATTTTGCACGTTTTGGAGGTTATCGCTTCTGCCATCTCATCTTCTTCCATCTTCTTACACATCTGCTTTTATTTTCTATTTGCTTCCATGGAGACCAGAAGTCCTAGGCATCCCTACTCCTCTACCGGAGCTATTATAGTATACAACAGTTTGATATGGATAATCAAAGGTGGATTCCTACCACAATCTCTATTAGTAGTTGGATTATGTTGCAAACTAGGAAGCGAAAAAAAATAAAGAATGAGTTCATCGACACTTACAAAGGCAGAGTTCAAGACTTCAAACTCTCTGACACAGGTAGGAGCATTAAGGAAGTCCTTATACAACATGCTTACATGCACTTAGAACTGCGTTTGCAATGTTTGCCTGATGGAATCCCTCTCCATAGACCAAACTGTAAGTAAATGTTTTTGCATTATGTTTATGTAATGTGTTTTATTTCTATACTTATGCTTCTCTTGTATTCATATGTATAGATATATATCCTTCAAACTTGGTTGACTGGTAGCCTATAGATAGTATTGTGGGAATCTTCGATGTTTTTTATGCATCTATTGGTGAGCAGCTATACAAAGAAACATTCAGCAGGTCTTTGACAGAGAGAGGAGTTTTCTTTTATAATGAATTTTACACGGCACCTCATAGTGTTATAGGTTATGGATCTTTGAAAGCATTACCATTGCCTTCATTCGATAGTCCAAAATGGCCCATACCAACTGCAGCAGCAGACACAAGTGAGTGCTTTAGATTAAAGATATACCAAGACGTGCAAAGGTGTATAAGACCAAATGTAGCAAATTGTCAAGTGAAAATCATTGTCTTTATGCCATTACATGTTTTTGTCGACTTCTTTTATGAAGAGGTCAAAAAAACATTGTCAATGTTTATTTGTAAATCAGAGAAATGTTTGGATTTCTTAGGTCAAAATTGGGATGTGAAAGAATTAAATGGGGTTACCTGCAAAATCCATAGGAAATCTATTGTCTGTAAAAATATATGATTGACTCCCATAATTTTATTTTGGACTTTCATTATATGAGATGGCATTATGTCAATGGAAAACTTGTAGCAATTGATCAGGACTTGGAGGATGACATTGAAAATCCATTAAGCTTTAAAGCATTGGGTAAGGCTTCATAAAGACTTATTATAAGGCTTAATAAAAACCTTATTAAAAAATGCTTGGAGAAATCCTCCATCACAACAACAAACTACTGTAAAAATCCAAAAAAAGGGAGGGGGAGGGATTGCATTTGAGCTTGCATCAGTGAAGAAATTGAGAACATAAGAAGAGCTTGGAAGTATTTACAAAAATAAAAAAGAAGGTACAAATCAATTTGGGGCTTTTTTGTTTTTTTATAAATCTAGCTTAACACATTAATCTTAACTTTTACATGATTTTTCAAAATTGAAAGCATATATAAAGCTTGAGTGCCATATAATCTTTTAAAGGGTTTATAGACATTGCCTTGAGCCTCTTTTCTTAGTGATAAGACCACCCTTAAATGGCATATACCCTAATCATGGCTATCAATGCAAAGTCCCTTGAAAAAATCAATGGCTAAGGTTTTCACACTTGGTAGACCAAAGTCAAGGGGCATCTCATGAAGAAAAATATTTGGGCATTAGTTAAAACAACAGAAGGGGAAGATGGTGTGTCCACTAGAGCTATAATAGCCACAAATCAAGCGCGGGATGAACAAGCCCTAGGCATCATTATCACTACACTAGATGATAATTATATTCATTACATTGATGATTATGACACTGCATCTAGATCTTGGGACACTCTAGAGAAAACCTTTGGAGCATGGGCAAAGCACTCTAAAATAAGTCTAAAATTGCAATTATATGGGCTTTCTAAAGAGCATAATGAATCTATTTCATCTTTTGTTAACAAGTTAAAAAGCATTATCACCCAACTTGTGTATGTAAAAGCCCTTGTGCCTGACGACGAGGACATTGCTTAAAAGTCAATATTAGATGAAATGGGAAAAATCCCATTCCCATTAAAAACATGGGCATGCGGCGGTAAACCTTCAAAAGCTTTTATCAAAACCTCCTCATACGGCATATCAGTGGAAAGCTCTTGAGGAGTAGAATCTAGATCGTTGATCTCTGACAAACTTGGATTTTTTATGTTTAAGATATAGCAAGAACAAGATTAAAGTGTCATTCCCAAAATGTAGGATTTTTTCCATTTTATCTAATATTGAATTTTAAGGAAATGCCTATCAAATACAACAACATTGTCACTGTGCTCAAAGAGAAGGAACCAATTCCTTCCTTGGAGAGTATAATCAATTCAATACAAGAGGAGGAGAAGAATCTTAACTTCAACAATATTCTCACTTCGGGAGGAGCATATGCTGTCACCAACAACAATAAGAAGTGTGATACTTGTGGAAGAACCAACTGTCTTACAAAGGATTGCTTTATTAATAACCCTTGTGTGCATTGTGGTAAAACCTCTCCTATACGCTTCATCCATGTTCTCCACATATTGGTCAGCCTCAAAGATCTTATCCTTTGTGTGCAAAATGGGTGGTACCTTCTTCCCTCCTTCCACAATCTCAAAAGACGCCTTGCCCTCAAGGTAATAAGCGAACTCCACCAAAGGAATATACTTTTCCCATTGTTGCTTGTGCTCTGACACATAGCACTTGAGAAGACCTAACAATGTGGAACTAGCCTCTTCTGACTACCAATCTATCTATGGATGAAATGATGATGAAAACTTGAGAGTTGTACCCATGTTGTCAAACAACGCTCTCCAAAATAAACTCATCATCATCTATGGATCACAATCATTAATGATAGACGAATGCATGCCATGATAGTTGAAGATGTTTGCCATGAACAACTTCACCATGTGATCAAGTTTGATCTTCTTACGCACGGGAATGAAATGAGCTTGCTTACTGAACCTGCATATGATGAGCATATGATAGTCCAAATGCCATCATTCCCCATTTGTGTTCTTGGAAGATCAAATATAAAATCCAAGGCAATGCTCTCCCATGGTCTATCTGGAATAGGTAAAGGCTGAAGTAACCTTGGTGTCTTTTGGTGGTCATACTTCACCTTCAGAGATACGATGCATTGCCTAACAAAATCATCATCTCTTCTCAAGGTCGGCCAATAAAAGACAGCCTCAACTGCCTTTACTGTGGCGTCAATACCTCTATGACTTGCATACGGTGGAGCATGACTTTCAATCATAACCTTGAGTCATAACTACTTGGTAACACACAGTCTACAATGCATCAATGAGAAGCCATCCCTGAGAGTATAATGATCATGCCACTAACCCTCAGACATCTGATCATAGACCCTGCCAAAATCCTCATCCTGGGCATACTGCTCTTTCATCTCATCAAGCTCATGATGATAAGCAAGTGAAACTACTGAGACTTGTGGCTTGCGTGACAAAGCATCTGCCGCCACAACATTCTTTTTGCCTTCCACATGTACAATCTAAAAGTGGAACATAGACAAAAAGTTGGCCCACCTCATATGCTTCTCAACAAAAAGGTTAGTTTGCATGAGGAAATAATGCAAGATCTGATGATCTGTCTGCACAGTGAAATCAGCCCCAAGCAAATAGTGTTTCCATGTAGAAAGAGCATGAATTATAGCCAACATTTCTTTCTCCACAAACCTATTAATGCTTCTCAGCATTCTGTAATATGCAACTCTCATAGACTATAATATGTCCTTCGTGCATCAGAACTGTCCCAATGCTGTTCCCACATGCATCACACTGGACAACAAAAGCCTTTCGAAGATCTGATAGTACCAATATGGGATCCGAAATAAGCTTTTTAAAGGCTGCAATTTCTCGACCAACCCATCAAAATGGAGTTCCCGTCTTTTTTAAAGCATGAAGGAGCAAAGCAATCTTAACAAAATACCATATGTACTGTCTGTAATAGGAACACAATCCCAAAAAGCTGTGTACATCATGCTCAGTCCTCAAATCTGTCCAATTGAGAATAACTTTCACTTTCGAAGGATCCATACACGGACTCCATCTTTAGACAAGATATGCCCCAAGAATTGTATCTCCTCTAAGAAGAACTCACTCTTCTTGCCATTTATGACCAACCTATGCTTCTGGAGTTCTTCAAACACAGTGGCCAAATGCTTCCTATGCTCCTCCTCTGAGCGTGAATGCACAATCATGTCATCAAAGAATGTGCCCACAAACGTATGAGACTGAAAAATCCTATCCATCATCCTGTTAAAGGTGGTAGGAGAATTTGTCAAACCAAAGGGCATGACCAAGAACTCATATAGCCCAAAGGTGGTCCAAAATGCTATCTTATGCACATCCTCGGGTCTAATGCATATCTGATGATACCCACTTTTCAAGTCTATCCAACTAAAGACTGTGGATCCCTATAAGCGGTCCAGTATGTCATCGATCCTTGGAATAGGGAATCGATTCTTGATGGTGTTCTTGTTTAGCACCCTGTAATCTATACATATGCACCAAGAACCATCTTTCTTTTGCAGTACAAGAGCACAAGTGAGCAAAAGGGTGACGAGCTAGGCTGAATCAACCCCTTTTTCAACAACTTTTGTACCTGGCTCATAATTTCCTCTTGTTGGGCTGCACTAACATGGTACATTGGTCTATTTGGTGGGGCACTCCCCGGAATAAGATCAAGAGCATGATCTTCTAGCCTTTCCTAAGAAGGAAGTTCTCTTGGCAATGACTCAAAAAAGCAATCTTTGTACTCACTTAGGAAATCAGTCCTATCTTTATCTAAGACAAATTAGATTTAGACTCGTCATCTTTTGCATCCTTTACAAAAACCAAGTACATGGAAAGATTCTTTTTCATTACTGATGAAATGGTCGAAGCTGATACAATAAGAACAGATTCCCCTTTAAGCTTTACATCCAAAATATGCTCTTTCCCTCTATGAGTCAAAGTAATCTTCTTGTTGTACGTATCCATTGCCACATGGACTCTATGGCACCATGGCATACCCAACAAAACATCACACCCATCAAGTGGCATGATATAGAATTCCTGACTCTATCCACATAACCCTGCACATGAAGCCTCATCTTCCCAATAATAGGGGTAATGGATTCTGCATACCCAAGACAAGCCATATTAGCCTCATACAAAGGCCCCATCTCCTCTGCACGGATCCCCAATCTACAAGCCAAATTTGGTGAGATATAGTTGGCTCTAGCACTTGTGTCAAAGAAAATCAAAGCATTCTGATCTCTAACTTTGCCCCATGCCCTGCACAACTCAGTCTCCTCACTAGCTGGTTGTTCCTCAACAAGATCAGGAACTAACCCTATAGAAGGATTTTCTTTCTTAGACTTGGGCTCCCCTTTAGTGTCAATCTTTTTGGGACTTACACTTGGGACAATTGAAAGACATATGTCCCTCTTCGGTACAGAAAAAGAAATTGTTAGCATCCACCAAAGCCTGTCTCCCTCAGAAGTTCTCTTGGGCATTGGTAACTTCTTAGGCTGCTTCTCTGTAGGCACTATTGCATCACACGAAGCATGCCATGACTTTTTAGTTTTCTTTCTTGTGCTTTTGCTACTGTTAAATCCAGTGGAACCTCCAGTGAGTAACGCATTTGCCATCATGGAATTCTCTATCATCTGCAACATATTCGTTACTCGAGTCTTTATGCAATAGTCACACACTTCCTTGGGCAACCCACAACAATTCTTCTCAACCTGCTCTGACAATGGCACTACACGATAAGAAGTAACTAGGAGTAAAGCTTCCCAAAACTTCTTGTTGGAATCCTCAAGATTCTCACATTTCGATGCATCCAACTTATGCCATGTTGTCATTACATCCACCTCAAATGTAAATGTGAGCCACACAGAAGAGAACACCTGTTTAAATTGTACCCAAGTAGATGGTGCTATGCCCTGCAAAAGAAGAGTGGACCACCACTGCAATGCATTTCCCTTGAGAAAAGTCGCAGCATTTCTCACTTTCAAGGATTTCGTGTAATTTCCACCAAAAAAAGCAGCATCAAACTATTGTAAAAAGGTATGAGCCTTGAGCTTGTCTTTGGCCCCACTGAATGTGTCAAATTTCACTGCATCTCTCCCTTCCTTATAATCCTTTGCCTTACCCTTTTGGGTTAGATTATTGTAAGGAAGTGGCCTCACAAGATTGATACCCCCTTTATTCATGCCCATCACAGGGTCAACATTGCCAATTCCCACACCATGAAATCCTGCTGATCCTCCCATGTTTCTCAACATACCACTATGCATAACGGGATGCATGCCCCCATACATGTTTCCTTGCATTCTGGGCTGCATGCCCCCATACATATTCCCTTGCATTCCCGACTGCATACCACCATACATATTGCCTTTGCATACCAGGCTGAAAATTAGCTCTAAAATTCCCTTGCATTCCCATGCCTCCCTGAGGGTAACCCCCAGTCATAGATTGGAACACACAACCACCGCCAAAATAGCATGGATGCATCGATTACTGTGGAATAGGTGGCTGTCCAAAAAAGAAACTCTATGGGTTTTCACCATAAGTGTTCTGCATATGTTAGGAAATTGTCCAAAAGCAGGATCTTGTGGGAAGGCACCAATATTGCCCTGAGGTGGGTTCCTAGAATGCACCTTCTTCTTCTTCTTCTTAGGCTTAGAAGGGGCCCTCATAAATTTAGCAAACTTCTCACTTTGCATGAGCCGCCTAAGCACATCCACTCCCCCTGCCAAACGAGCTTTAAACTGGGCATCATCTTCCTCTTTACTTGGCATGTATTCCGGCTGTGTTACATCCTCATATCGTGCATCTTCTACAACATGTTCTCTTGCAAACGTACATCCTCAGATGCAGTCCTCTTAGGAGTGGTCTCCAGCTCCTCCTCGTCATCATAATCATAATCATCTTCAGAGTCTCACATCTTGCTGAAATTTTCAGCAATGGCTTTCCTCGAGACAACCACGAGCTCACCCCATTAAGAAAGTTGATGATGGTCCCAGCAACGGAACCTTGAAACCGGCCTCTGGTAGAAACCAAAGTGCGGTAGACTAGCAGTCACCCAATCCAATTGTAGTCTAGCCAATAAAACAAATAAATAGGAGCTAGAGTGCTCCAACAACACATGAAAGAGAACGACACCTATTGGCCCCAAAATTGGGTGCCCCTTTTGGTATTTATTTATTCAATTTGAATGGAAAAGTTTAAATAATTACAACATGGCCATTCATGGCTCGTATGTCTTCAAGTCCAATCTGCCAATTCTCTAGACCTCTTAGCATAGAGGTTACACACACCTTTGTGTCCCAAGAACACCACATTATTATCTCCTCTAATCTGCTAAGTCAGTTTATTCATGAGGCCTTGAATATTCATCTGATTGAACCATGCACATAGCCACAAACTCAACCATGAAAACAATCCACAAACTCTTCCAAATCAGTCCACAACCCGTTTCCACCCTCTGAACTGCCAAACCCTTCTTCTCACAAAGGGCCTGAGAGAACAACTCCGTAATAATGTTCACGAGCCACTGAAAAGAGAGACTCAATATAACACCTCCTGCAGTCCCACCTGCTTACAAAGAGAGAGAGAAACTTATTGTCCTTGTGTCACTTTTCACAAGAGAGAAAAGGGCACGAGGAAAAACCCCGTTCAGTCTTGCCCTCTTGTCTTGCAGCTGAAAGAGAGAAAACCTATGAGAGAACCTGTTGTCTAGCCTTGTGTTTCCCTCCTACAATCCACGCTTCTTAGCTGACAGGCCAAAAGAAATGGAGAGAGAAGAAGATGATCCTATAGCTGCTTGTATACTCTACAGCACAACAGCCATTTCTGTCCTCCTCCAAAAGACAGAGAGAGAGAGAAAAGATGGCATGTATCGCTTCCTTGTAGTGCAGCACAACAGCCAGCTTCAGTCTCCAAAAAAGCATGTGTAAGGAGTTATTAAGCTATCCCTCTGCACACCGCAGCACAACCAGCAGCCTATAACCCTTTCCAAAAAGCAAGAGTAAGTCTGAAGCACAGCCCACCACCTATAGCTATTTTTAAAAAAACCAGAGTTCAACGATGCCCTGCAACACCCTTTTGCCAAAAAGCATCAGAGAGAAAAAAAGGCGTGTCCCCCCAAAAGGCGTGTAGCCTCCATTAATAGCCTAGGGGCCTTCCAAGGTTATAAAACCTTTTAAACTTTAATTCTTGGCCACCAAAGGTTATAAAAACTTTTAAATTTTAATTCCTTTATCCCCTTCACACGGGGTTTTCCACACATGGGTTTCCTAAGTAAGAACCTTTAAATATATAACTTGCTTATTGACCACCATGCTCACACTTATGCTATACCAATTTCATAGGGTCATGACAGGGCCTATGGGTGGCTGGACAACAAGAGTGGCCATTGCTAAGATAATGAAGCAACTAGGCTGATCTATAAAAGGAGAATAACATAGAGAATAGCTCCCTACCCTTTATATATAGGCAATTGAGAGGTTTATGTGCTCGGTGCTAAGATCATCTCTCCACAACACACAACCTTGGTTTTAACGTTTAAAAACAAAATCTTGCTGAAAAATCACTTCCCTTTCATTTTCAATTTTCAAAGATAGTCCTTCCTTCTTCTAGAAACATAATGTTTTATTTTCTTGTCCTTAAAAAAAACAACATTATCGTAACATTTTAAGAGCATTTTAAAGCAATTTTTAGTATTTTCCAAATTTACAAATTGTCAGATGCACAATTTTTTCAACAATCTTACCATATGTAGATGCAAGCCATCATAATACATATTTAGCAAAATTCATTCCTTTTAGAAATTGTTTGCCTTGTTAATATAAAATTTTAATTTATTTGCCAAAAATTATTATTCTCCATGGTCAAATGTATCTCCTCCCCCCTCGAGGTCCACTAAAGAATACGTAAGATAGCACGTGCGTTCAATAGAAGGGTTTTTTTCTCAGATGGACTTACAGAAATATTTACAAACATAAGCGGTTTTTAAATTGAAAAAGTGAAAATTTCCATACATAAGGGTTAGTTTTATTACCAAAATCCAAACATAAGGGGTATATTTAATATGCAAAAATTTATTAATAAGGGTATTTTTTTAATACCCCTTGAATGACGTGCTATAGGTAGTGTTTACATAGTCGACCCCCCAGGATCTCCTCCTTTTAGAGTGCCCCTTAACTAGCTTCTCTAATAAAAATACGCATTATCAAGCCATTCTTGAAAATTTTAGATGGAGAATAATTTGCAGCTGTTGAGATCATCAAACGTTAGCTTTATGTAAACTTACCCTTTCATCAAAGTTTTTTTTTAGTTCTACAAGTTAACCCTCACCCTAGGCCTTCTGTAACCCTACACTCTTCTCTACTACTCTTTTACGTCTCCTAGGCTCATACATTAGTGAATATGAAATGATTGGATTTAGTTTTATGATGGTAAAGGGCCTTTGTTTTCTTCTTTTAAAGACACACTGATATCTAACTTCAAATCTTGTGTTTTATACCAATAGATTATTGCTACTCACTCTTGTTTTTAAGGGAAATTCTCCTACCATTTATCAATTTGTCAACATTCTTGTAGAGCCGTCAATGTTGGTCCTTGATCATGAGTCTTTTAGATAGTTTATTGATTCTCTTCATGAGATGACAATATTTTTCTTGAAAGAAATAAAACTAAGCATTGGTGGGTTGGTTAAACCATCTTTAGAAGTAAAATTTGAGTGACAAGGAATGACATGAGAGGATAGGTTTTGTGTGGATCTATGTTATAACTTTACGATCTAAAGTTTTTCTACTGCTAGCAAATAGATCATGCATTTATCTTTACTCTACATGACTACCTTGCTTCATAAAATTAAAGAAAGTTTTGAAAGATGTGGCTAAAGGAATCTTGAAAGGTGCGGCTAAAGGAATATTGAAAGACATGGTATAGGAATGGAACTACAAAATCAAAGAAATCTTTGAAAATTGTGGTCATCCAAATCGAACTAATAATAATTGCTTTGTCTTACTTTAAAATCAAAGGAATCTTTGAAAAGTGTGGTTATCCAAATCGAACTAATAATAATTTCTTTGTCTCACTACAATAGGATGATGATATAGCCATGCGATTTAGCCACACAACATATTGAGAGAAAGTAGTGAGAGAGTGGCGGCTACATGCAACGAGATTTTTTTTCTAGTACGCTACTATATACGTGGCTATGGCCACACATAGCTAGCCACATATATAGCCAAATATTGTTACAAAATTGAATCTCCTACGTGACGCGTGTCCTTTCTTTGTTCTCCCAAAAACCTGTGCTAAACTCGTTTCCTCTCCTCCCTTGATCTTCCATACCTCAAGCATGAAATTCATGCTCTCCTTCATTTATGTGCTTTCATAGTTTCAAGGTCCTTTGTAAGGGTTTATATCCTCTATTCTCTAAGCTTTGTTTTAATCTTCGTGTCCATGCTTAGGTCTTGATTATTTTCTTCTTCATTTTCTTATTCTTCTCACTTGTGTTCAGTTGCATAGCTCTACTCCACTTGATGAGACTATTCCTTAAACACCACATCATGACTAAAAATTATATTCTTTATCTCGTGGTCGTATAGTTGGTAACCCTTTGATTCCATAGTGTACCCCAAGAAGATAAACTTTCTACTCTTGGAATCACACTTGGTTACACAAAATAGTCACAATTAAATGTTCTAAAATATGCAATTGAAGGTTTACCACCATAAGCCTCTTCAGAAGGTGTCATTCTCTTCACTACCTTTGTGGAACTCCTATTAAGGATATGCATTGTTGTGTTGACTACCTCAACCCAAAAAGAATTATGCATTCCTTTCCCTTTTAGCATACTTCATGTCATCTCCACCACAACTGGCTCTACAACACCATTTTCAATTCTTCTTGATCCTGTGTGCCTTGCAATATAGGCATTAAATTCACTTGATGTGATTTCTCCTTCTCAATCTATTTGATACTTCTTTAGCCTTCTTGTCTCATTCTCTACTAAGCCATGCCATGTTTTAAATTTTCTAGAAGCTTAATTCTTATCCTAAACAAAATACACTCATATCTTCTTACTAAATTGATCAGTAACAAGTAGGAAGAACCACCTAACGTATTGCTTTCACATCTTCCTAATAAAGTCATCGATTGGAAATAAGTAACCACCCAATTTAGTGGTTCCGCAACTTCTTAACCCAATTCAATGACGTTGGCATTTTACCAACAGAGATATGCATGACAAAGCTCTGGAGGAGCTTTTTGATGACTCTTTCTTTCTTGTGAAAATGCATACCAAATGTAACATCTCTAAAAATGCTAGTAGATGTGCCACAATCCTGGACCTTTCTTAAAAGATCAGGTGCCATAGCTTGCTTGTCTCAACATCAGCTCGGGTTGTAAAGGCAACAACTCTTACAAGTTGTTGGTTGCACCAGCCTTATCTATGAGAACCTTCAAGTCACGGTCAGCTATGGCTGTAATAGATAGCAGTTTCCTCTTGATGTCTAACACATAAAGGACATCGAAAAAATTCCTAAATATCACCATTTCTATAAACAAAAGAAATGGTACTTAAACCCATGGTTGGGCATTTGTCATCGTCGGCTGCACTACTAGGATGGACTCCCCCAAAAGCTTGAGGGAGGTATATCAATCATTTTGACTAGTCATATGTCGGGATGCAACACTCTCAATGATCCATGAACCATTGCGGATGCTCAAGAATGTTCTAACTTTAAACATATTTCTTTTATTATACCATAATAAATAGCTCCAATTCCACTTTAGCAATGTTCCCAAAATTCTTCTTCAAAGGCTTCAAAGTGCCACTTCTCATTTTCTTTCCTGAATCATCATGATTTGACCACATGAATAGGCTCCCAGTAGAAACACTTTGCCTTTGATTTCTTTTTCTTCTTTAATCAACATGATTTGACATGACTAGGCTTGTCATAATATAAACACTTTGCCTTCGATTTCTTCTTCTTCTCAAAAGAATTGGGTTACTAAATTCCTTTTCCTTGCCTTTCTTTACATTTACAAAGAATGCAACATCACTACCATCTCTGGCTTGAAACGCATCTCCTTCTCCACTTGTATTATGCTGAACTAAAGGCAGGTTGTCACCCAACTTCATGTTGTGAGGTCATGAAACTATCATACTTTAAGGATAACACTATGATGCACTTGCATGCCAATTTGTTAGTGGCCTTAGTGACCCCCACCGCTAACATCTTACATTACAAGTTCTTTATCCACAATATGAACTGCTTTACTACTACTTCTCCTTTCAGAACTCATTTCTACTATAAGCTGATTCTCAAAGGTTTTGAATCCTTATCCGATTCATCATCTCATACTCGTTTTTTAGAACTTTATATGCTTTAGAAGATGTGGTAGTATGCTGAATCAGCATTAGGAAAATACTAGACTAAAAAACGTCCCTCTAAGAAGAGCTATGTCGTCTCTTTTTTAGAAAAAAGGGGGGTGTGGTGGTGAACCTTATGTATCTTATGTTAACACCCCTACATGTGAAATAATGTTGGGGATCCCTTGAAAATCTAATTTTAAATCTAGAACCTCCGACAAATTTAGAGTCGATATGCTCAAGTTATGTCTTTCCCATAAAAGGCAAATTCTAACAACTGGGAATATCAAAACTGTTGGAAGCTACCTTTTAGTGGGGAAGACATAACTTGAGCATATCAACTCTAAATTTGTCGAAGTGCTAGATTTAGAATCTACATTTCAAGGTCTTTTCAACAATGGTATGTCACATGTGGGGGATTTGACATAAGATATATTAGGTTCACCACACGACCCCCTCTATCCTAGAAAAGTGATGACATGGCTCTTCTTAGAGGGTTATTTTTTAGTCCATTTTTTCCCTAATGGTCATCACCAAATAATCAATGATGTTGGTGATTGTAATTTCCCATGGACCATGTTGGTGAACTAAATATGCACTCTCCTTGCATAGTTAATGGGAGTTGCAAACATTGGTATCCTCGAAATTTTTGTGTGAGGCTGGTTGGACCCCAATGTCTTGTAAAACAAAAATAATGTGTCCTTGGTTGCACAAGTTGGCATTATCTTGAGAATCACGTATCAAGCTCTCCTAATGACAAGACATCTACCTAATGATAAACTAATCCTACACTAATGACAACGCTAAAATAAGGTGAATAGAAATGAAGAAAACTCATAGTGAGAGTGTGTTGAGAGTGTGCTGATTAAGATGCACTCAAGTACAATTGACACTAAGATGAATTATCTTGGACATATAAAGAGACTTGAGATAAGTGCAAGTGATCTTTTCATTGCTTGAAATGGCCCCTTTTATATGACGAGGTACACCCTTGGGCTTGTACATTAATGTGGGATAGTTCCCTTTGCTCATGTGGCTTCATGCAAGACTTTTCTCTTGCTTGGAAACTTATTCTCACTCCCTATCTCTTCCTTGTGCTTAATGGCACCACATTTCTCAACACATTCTACTTGGAAGAGTGTTAAGTCTACATAAGCCATCTCCTAACTATCTAACCACACTTGGCCACCATCCACTATCTACATAAGCCATCTCTTGACCATCTAGCCACACTTGGCCACCATCCACTATCTAAATGAGGAATGGTCGACAAGTGATCAAGTGCTCACCACACTTGGCCATTATCCACTCACCAGTTATTGAAATCTCCTATATAACATCCATAAGAATTAAACCTCACTTATAGACCCTACTCAACCATTTGTCCAACCAATAGAAAGTAGGTTTTTTATAATGTTTGGAACATGAAATACATTAGCAAGGTGCTTCATCTTTCTATCTTACATAGACAATAGCACCTTATCAACATGTGCAATAGGATGCATAATATCATCACATGTTTTCTTGAACGCTGATTAAACCACTCACCATGATTGGTCATGTGGTTAAACCACTCATTATTAGTTATGTGGTTAGAAGCACCTAACTCAACATACTATATATCTCTAAGATTTTATGCATCTACACTTATGGAACTAACCAAATATTACATCACAAAAACAATTGTTCACTTGTATCTTTGGCTTGTTGCAAGATGCATAGTTGCCTTACTACAATTTCCCACTTTTAATGCCATTCTGTTTTTCATAAGAGCCCTTTAATTAATGGGCGCACGTGCTCTCCCCCACCCTCTATTAAATGCATCAGCCCCTCCTTGCAACGCAGCATCCCACTTCCCCCACCCCCCCAAGCGAAATGCACTTTCTCCCCCCCCTCCCTCCCCCAAAGCAAAACACAACAGGCCCTCTTCTTCCCCCCTCTCCCCCTGCCCTCCTTAAAAGAAAAACTCTCACCTCTCTCCCATAAAACAATAGCCCCCTCTTCTCCTTCTCTCTCACAGACTCTCTCCCTCCCTTATTGATGAAAATAACTCTTTTGAAATAAAATAAATTTCTTTATGCCTCATTATATGCATAAAATCAAAATTGATGAGAATAACTCTTTGGAAATAAAAATAAATTCTTTATGCACCTATTTATGCATAAAATCAAAATTGATGAGAATAACACTTTTAACATAAAAATAAATTTCTTTATGCATCTTCATATGCATAAAATAAAAATTGATGACAAAAACTCTTTTGAATTAAAAAAAATTCTTTATGCATCTTTCTATGCATAAAATCCAAATTGATGAAAATAATTCTTTTGAAATAAAAATAAATTTCTTTACGCATCTTTCTATGCAGAAAATCAAAATTGATGAAAACAACTCTTTTGAATTGAAAATAAATTTCTTTATGCATCTTTCTATGTATAAAATCAAAATTGATGAAAATAACTCTTTTGAGTTAAAAATAAATTTATTTATGCATCTTTCTATGCATAAAAATAAAATAGATGAAAATAAGTCTTTTGAAATAAAATAAATTTCTTTATGCATCTTTCTATGCATAAAATCAAAATTGATGAAAATAACTCTTTTGAATTAAAAATAAATTTCTTTATGCATCTTTCTATGCATAAAATCAAAAATAGGAACTATCGATGAGACAGATGAGCCTGGGTGCTCACCACAATGGCTACTCTTTATTATAAATGGGGCCTTACAAAATAGAGCACATCAATCATCCCATAGTAATAACAAGAGGGTGGAGCTTTGAGAAAAAAAAATCAACATATTCTCTACATGAACAAGATCTTCCTATCCAAGATAATATGAATATAAATAAAGCATGAAAATTGATAGGGTTAAATGGGATGATTTAGCCTAAATGTTGTTAGATATACTCAAGAAAATGGCTAAGGAAAAAATGCCAAAACAAAGACAATGACAAATTTTAGTGAAAGCATTAATAGGAACAATGAATCATACCAATGGAAAGATATTTAAAAAGGAGGATCCATATTCACATAATAAATTTTAAAAGGGAGGATCCATAGTAACATAATAAGTTTTACTATTGAACCATAATGTACAAATGTTTGAAAGGGAGGGATCCACACTGATATAAAAAAATTAGGTCGTTTTAGGAGAGGAGTGTAAAACTATCTCAAACTGCCCTGTTGTTGGTGATTTAACATAGATAAAGCATTATACATTTTTACCATATGGATGTGCATCAATTTAATCACATAGTCACATAGAGATTGAAGAGAACTTTTCATGTTTATAAAACATTTTGAAGACTAACAATAGAGTAAAATTCTATGACCATTTTAGTGCGGCGGTGAAGCTATCCCAAAAGTGAATAGCCCTTTTCTGGATGCGATTCATTTTGCATAACTACTCTTAGCAATAACCTTGCAAGGTAAGGATCAAGTCCCTTAAGGTAATGGGTGCTTTATGCGAGGTAATTAGACTATAAAGATAGTGTAAAAAGTAGGCCTTCTTAAAATAGAAAGAGAATAATGTAGCATTTATATGGTAATGATGTGTGGATGTAGGCTAATGATGGGCCAAGGGACTGTTTTCCTCTTTAGGATGATTATGTATGAACTCTTATGAGTGTGTAAGTGACCTTATTAGGTCACTTCACTTGTACTTCACTCATTTTATCGATTTGCTTTGAGCATTATGCTTCCATCTATCTCTCCTTGCTGGTTGCATCTATGTGTGTGCTGCTTCATTCATCTCCACTCCCATTAGGGAAAATATAGACTCATTTTTAAGCCTCTTAAGCTCTTCGAGAGTCTAGGGAATACTCCATAAGGACCAATGAGGGTGAGGCTTCCGTTTTACGGAACTTTTGAGGTTACTTTTTGGTGGGGAGGCCATAACTTGAGCATAAAAACTCCAAATTTGTCGGAGGTTGGTGCGTTAGAATCCTCTCATTAAGATCAAGTTTCCAATGATTTGTTACATGACATGGTTTTGAGGTACTATGGATAGAGTTATCCATAGTACCTCAAATGATTTGTTACATGATATGGTTTTGAGGTACTATGGATAGAGTTATCCACACGATCCCCCTTTTCGTAATAGAATAATGACTTGGCATTTCTTAGAGGGCCCAAAAGTGAGTCCACATTTTTCCTAATGAATAATTCATATATCAAAGTAGGTTCTCTTGGCTTTCACCCCCTTGTCATCTTCTCCTTGAGTTGCTTGTTGATTGTCGTAGATTGAGCTATCCTCTTAGGTGGAGAAGGTTCTCTTGGCTTTCACCCCCTTGTCATCTTCTCCTTGAGTTGCTTGTTGATTGTCGTAGATTGAGCTATCCTCTTAGGTGGAGAAGGTATACAATATAGTGTATTGTTAACTATGTTGATAGCATTTTAGCACATTTTAGAGCATTTTGGGGATCGTTCACATGTTGTAAGGTTTTTGTAGGTATCCCAAAAGAGAGTCAAATTAAATTATTTTTGTTTGATTTTGGATTTTCAGAACAACATTAGCATTTGGTGTGTATATAGTGACATCGTCATCTTCGGCATCGCATCTTTGAGATCCTCTTCAATAGCTTTAATAACATCGTCAACATTTTCATCCCACATTCTTGCTAAATATCATTTCCAATTGATCAAGACTCGCACATGGTGGTAATACAAGCCCGATTTTGGCACATATGGTGGTAATACAAGCCTGGTTTCGGCACATGCTAAAGGAATGGCAATAACACTTAAATAGTAATGATGCACCGCAAGAATTTAGCAATTACAATTTTTATTATGGGAACGTGCATATATAGTTAATTAGCTAAGAAGGATGATGAGACCAGCTAAGCTGAAGATGAAAAAGACGACAAAGAGCTTGACAACGCACGCAGATCTCTCATCAGAGAGGTGGATAGAGAGGGAGAGATGTTTTTTGATGCTCTTTTTTAACTAATGAGTGAGAGAAAGAAACAAAGAAAGAAAGAAAGAAAGATATATTAGCGTCTACGAAAGGCCAAAGTGGCCTATGAGACCAAAAATTCAATGGATGTGAACGGATGTGAATGCATGTAGGAATGATGTGAATGAATGTAGGAATGATGAGAATAGATGTGAATGAATGTACAAGTGATGAGAACGGATGTGAACGGATGTAGGAATGATGTGAATGAATGTAGGAATGATGGAAATGGATGTGAATGAATGTAGAAATGATGAGAATGGATGTGAATGAATGTAGGAATGATGAGAACGAATGTGAACGGAGGTGAATGAATGTAGGAATGATGTGAACGGATGTGATTGAATGTAGGAATGATGTGAACGGATGTGATTGAATGTAGGAATGATGTAAGAATGATGTGAATGGATGTGAGTGGATGTAGGAATGGTGTGAATAGATGTAAGAATGAAGTGAATGAATGAGAATGGATGTGAGTGAATGTAGGAATGATGTGAATGGATGTGAATGAATGTAGGCATGATGTAAGAATGATGTAGATGTATGAGAATGGATGTGAGTGGATGTAGGAATGATGTGAATGGATGTAGGAATGATGTAAGAATGATGTGATTGGATGAGAATGGATGTGAATGGATGAGAATGGATGTGAGTGGATGTACGAATGGTGTGAATGGATGTGAATGGATGTAAGAATGAAGTGAATGAATGAGAATGGATGTGAGTGGATGTAGGAATGATAAGAATAGATGTGGAATGATGTAAATAGATGTGGAATGATGTAAGAATGATGTGAATGGATGAGAACGGATGTGAGTGGATGTAGGAATGGTATGAATGACCATCTTGTGAATGAGGTTGTGGGGACCTTAAAGAAAAAGTTGCAACAGTGGACGGAGAGTCAATGGACGTCTCGCGTGGTAAGGTCGGCCGAGGTCTTGACCAGCCTCGGTTCGATTAAAATGGTGAGCTTCCAGTACGGTGGATGAGGAAACAAGGAAGCGGCCTATGAGTGAAGCGCTAGGTCGGAACCTAGAGGGTGTTGACCATACGCTGCTCGGGGGCTCTAGGTCACCCAGCATACCCCACTGTGCATGTAAGAAGAAAATGAGTTGGAGCTGTTTTCTGAACACTGACATGGATCTGGTTGATTGGCCTTGCTGGTCTTCAACGGATGAGTTCACGGCTCTTTACATGGATCGTGTTGGTTGATCTTGCTAATCTCCAACTGAGAGTCCATATGGTTTTTATATGATTAAACTCCTAGTTACTATGGGCTAGGAACTATTGCAAAGGCCCCTGAGTGAGAAGGTGGTGAGCGTTCTGGTTATCGATGATGCCATAGGTACGCTGAGAATGGAATGAATGAAATTGGATTTTATGGTTGGAAAGTGGAAAAGTTGAAAATTGGATCTGGATATTTTGGAGGATTATGATTCGAAATACTATGGTTTCATTTCAAGTCTGCTTTAAAGATAGCTGAATCTGTAAAAGGCAATTTCAAATTGGGTGCTTAAGTGGTGTGTCTAAATTGTATTTTGGAGGATTGCCAGCTAGGGGGCTTAGGAACTCTTTCCCCTGGTACCCGAGACAAAACATGACCTGAGAACGGATGTGAACGAATGTAGGAATGATGTGAATGAACGTAGCAATGATGGGAATGGATGTGAATGAACATAGGAATGATGGGAATGGATGTGAATGAATGTAGGAATGATGAGAATGGATGTGAATGAATGTAGGAATGATGAGAACGGATGTGAACAGAGCTGAATGAATGTAGGAATGATGTGAACGGATGTGAATGGATGTAGGAAAGATGTAAGAATGATGTGAATGGATGAGAATGGATGTGAGTGGATGTAGGAATTATGTGATTAGATGTAAGAATGAAGTGAATGAATGAGAATGGATGTGAGTGGATGTAGGAATGATGTGAATGGATGTAGGAATGATGTAAGAATGATGTGAATGTATGAGAATGGATGTGAGTGGATGTAGAAATGATGCGAATGGATGTAGGAATGATGTAAGATAAATGTGAATAGATGTGAGTAGATGTAAGAATAATGTGAATGGATGTAAGAATAATGCGAATGGATGAGAATGGATGTGAGTGGATGTAGGAATGGTGTGAATGGATGTAAGAATGAAGTAAATAAATGAGAATGGATGTGAGTGGATGTAGGAATGATGTGAATGGATGTAGGAATGATGTAAGAATGATGTGAATGAATGAGAATGATGTGAGTGGATGAGAATGGTGTAGGAATGATGTAAGAATGATGTGAATGGATGAGAATGGTGTGAATGGATGAGAATGGTGTGAGTGGATGTAGGAATGGATGTGAATGAATGGTGGAATGATGTAAAAATGATGTGAATGGATGATAATGGATGTGAGTGGTTGAGGTATGGTATGAATGGATGTGAGTTGATATAGAAATGATGTGATTAGATGTGAGTTAATGTAGAAAATGTGGGATAATAAGAAATGACATGGAGTGGGACGATGAGGAAAGATGACAATTTTGTTTGGAACTATATTTGTAGATGAAACATGTTCTTTAAAGATTGTTTTATGTCAAGAATGCTGGGGAAGCATTTTGACCATCTTGTAAATGAGGTCATGTGGGGACCTAATTGAAAAAGCTACAAGCTGACGGAGAGTCAATGAAGGACGTATCGCGTGGCAAAGTTCGGCCGAGGTCTTGACCTCGATTAAAATGGTGAGCTTTCAGTACGGTGGATGAGGGACCAAGGAAGCGGACTATGAGTGAAGCACTAGGTCACCTGCTAAAAGGAACCTAGAGGGTGTTGACCATACGGTGCTCAGGCTCTTGGTCGCCCACGATACCCACGCGTTCGTGTAGGAAGAAAATGAGTTGGAGCTCTTTTTTGAACACGGGCATGGATCTGGTTGATTGGCCTTGCTAGTCTTCAACGGATGAGTTCACGGCTCTTTACATGGATCTTGTTGGTTGATCTTGCTAATCTCCAACTGAGAGTCCATATGGTTTTTATATGATTAAACTCCTAGGTACTATGGGAGGGCTAGGAACTATTGATGAAAAGGCCCTTGAGTGAGCAGGTGGTGTGAGCGTTCTGGTTGCCGATTGGATTTTAAGGTTGGAATGTGGAAAAGTTGGAAATTGGATCTGGATATTTTGGAGGATTATGATTCGAAATACTATGGTTTCATTTCAAGTCTGCTTTAAAGACAACTGAATAACACCATATTGGGGAATATGGGAATTTCCCACAAGTTTGGGACACGTGGTCAAAAGTTTGGATTAACCATAACTTGAACACCACTAATCCAAAATGAGCGCTTTATAGCTCTTTAGATTCCATTTTTCAAGCGCTTTCCAACGATAGGTCATATGATAGGGTTTTGAGAAACTTACAAACATGTTATCCATGTCCCCTTTTTTAAGTATTCAAAAATGGGAATTGGGAAATTTCCAAATTCACCAATATGGTGTTGAATCTGTAAAAGGCAATTTCATATTGGGTGCGTAAGTGGTGTGTCTAAATTGTATTTTGCATGAGTGCCGGCTAGGGGGCCTGGGAACTCTTTCGCATGGTACCCGAGACAAAACATAACCAAATTTTCATAATGGATCCTATCAATACAGTGGTTGGCTAACCCATGGGACTGAATGGGGTTAGGTTGGACTAATGGATCCTATCAATACAGCGGTTGGCTAACCCATGGGACTGAATGGGGTTAGGTTGGACTAATGGATCCTTATAATAAAAACTCAATTCTGTTCAAGTTACAATAGTTGAAGTAAATCACGGATAATTATAATCCTTGTTCTATAGAGAAGAATCAATGGCAATGCCTCTTTGACGAGGAAAAAAGTGTTGGTCTCTATGATCCAAGTGCAAGTTCCTCCCTTGATCCGGCCATGTGATCCGCGGGTTCGGTAGGAAGGAAAAAGGGAAGTTAAGGCCCTTGACTTCATTAGAATAATTCTCGTGGAGGAATCGCCTATGCTTTCTGGGCAAGGGAAGTTTTCGAGAGGTTTTCTCGCGTTCAGTTTTGGATGAACCGAGAAATTAGTCTCTTGATCGGACGTTCGTGGGCGAGGCCCCGAGTGGAAAAGTCTGCACTGTGCATAAGGTTTCTACTTCCGCTCTGCTAGCTCCCCTGATTCTGGTGCACGGAGGGGACAGGGATCTCACAGCAGGCAAGCCACGTGGGCAACTGTGAAATGGCTATTAACCGATTCCAAAATCCCTCAACATCCCCTCACCTCCCCCACACTTGCCTCTCTCTCGCTCCCCCCCTCTCACTCCCCCCCCTCTCACTCCCCCCCTCTCGCCTCGTCCTCGCTCCTCTTTCATTCGCCCTCTCTCTCCCCCTCTTGTCCCCCTTACTCGACCTCTCCCCCTCCCTCATTCCCTCTCTTGTCCACTTCCTTGCTCCCTCTCTCTCTCTCTCTCTCTCTCTCTCTCTCTCTCCCTTTTGTTTCCCTCTCTCACTCAACCTTCTCTTGCTCTTGCTCCCCTCTCTCTCTTTACCCCTCAACACCCGCTGTCTCTCTCTTTCTGAATTCCTCCCACAGAGTGGAGATCCCAATGGTTGGAAGCGGCGACCGACACTGGTGGGAAGCGGTCTCAACAAGCACACCTCAATGATTGGAAAGTCCTCAAGAAATAACAATCCCCACTTGTCCTCAACGTCAAAGGAAGAGTTCTAAATCATCAAAGTTCTCCAGGTAGACTTCATATGGATAGCATAACAATTCCAATAGCATCATATGTAATTGGAATAAAAAATTAATGCAGTTTAAATACTAATTTAAGATAATTGCATCACATGTTGAATGGTAAAAGACTAATTTAAGAAGTATTGATGGTAACATCGATGCATATTCAAGACAAAATGCCTCCATGGACTCACATTAGGAATTTTTTGAGGTCATTTTTGGGCCTTGTAAAGGAAGTTTGACCGGAATATTCCCTCCAAAAAGGGGCACCGGATAAAATTTTTGCAAACGAACTCCAAATTTGTCGGACCTCACATATTTAGATTCTACTCTTCAAAAGCTATCCATTGATATATAACACGATAGGGTTCGGAGAAGGGACAAGATAGATACCTAGAAGATTCCTTTTTGCCTAGGAAAGATTCACGTTACATTCCTTTTTGCTTGGGGAAGATTCACGTAACGTGAATCTTCCCCAGGCAAAAAGGAATCTTCTAGGTATCTATCTTGTCCCTTCTCCGAACCTTAGAAGGGTTCGGAGAAGGGACAAGATAGATACCTAGAAGATTCCTTTTTGCCTGGGAAAGATTCACGTTACGTGAATCTTCCCCAGGCAAAAAGGAATGTAACGTGAATCTTTCCCCAGGCAAAAAGGAATCTTCTAGGTATCTATCTTGTCCCTTCTCCGAACCCTATCGTGTTATATATCAATGTAACGTGAATCTTCCCCAGGCAAAAAGGAATCTTCTAGGTATCTATCTTGTCCCTTCTCCGAACCCTATCGTGTTATATATCAATGGATAGCTTTTGAAGAGTAGAATCACGTGAATCTTCCCCAAGCAAAAAGGAATCTTCTAGGTATCTATCTTGTCCCTTCTCCGAACCCTATCGTGTTATATATCAATGGATAGCTTTTGAAGAGTAAAATCTAAATATGTGAGGTCCGACAAATTTGGAGTTCATTTGCAAAAATTTTATCCGGTGCCTCTTTTTGGAGGGAATATTCCAGTCAAACTTCCTTACAAGGCCCAAAAATGACCTCAAAAAATTCCTAATGTCTACAAACGAAAGGGTTCACCAGATGAGATGATTCTCTCGCAAGATGTGGGCATATCACAAGTGGCCACATCAAGCAAGGTAACAAACACCTCACAATTGCAACTAACTATGGAAGTTGGTTCTTCAACGGTCGCCACGACAATCGTGTGGTTACCAGTAGTGCCATGATTGTAGAAGAAGAGGAGTCTATGAAAGACAATTTCAGCCAAGTGGTAGATTGACACATCTTGACAAATTGGGTGGAGGACCACTTGGTCGACAACCAAAACCGCCTTCCTAGAGTGCCACTTTGTCGCCTCCTTGCAAACCCACAGCAATCCACATGAACGAGGATTCTATCGAGGGGCTGAAACGTGGAGGAGAGAAAGTACCAATTGACAATGATGGCATTCATTGTCTCAGAGGGATTCCCAGGCAAAGCCCCCATTCCATTCGACCGTCAAAGCACAATCTATCATTGTCAGGTGAATCTGACACGATATTGGAGGAGACCGAAGTATGGAAACACATGGTTGGTAACATGTTCATTGTTTGGGATGGCAACCATCGACTCAAATCTTGGAAAGAATGGTGAATACCAATCGAGTCGAAAAAGAGAGGATTCCCAAGGAGATTTGCAGAGTGGTCCGGTTCCTTGAGAAAGAGGAGGCGGAGTTCTTATTGGTGCTGTGCATGATCAACAAGTAAGTGCATTGTACAATGTGTATATGAAATGAAGAAACATTGTGTATGTCATCTTTTTCCTTTTTTATAATGCATGCAAAGTTTTCAAGGTCACCACCATTCATGTGCCGAACACAATGGGACATGACATATTCATGATGCAGCATGTGGGTTTTGCTGATCCACAATCATTGTTGTCAAAGTTTAGGGATGCTGATTGTGCATGGGCCCAGAAAAGCACTTACTCATCAAGGACCCAACAGATCCAAGTGGTTGAATCTTCCCATGGCACTCTTGTCACAATTAGTTTTCAAGGTGTGTGCGCATTGCAATATGTTTTGATTTCCAAGTATATTTCTTAATGTTTTCAATTAGAAGTATGTTTCTTAAATAAATATAAACGCATTGCAATCGGAATTCGATGCCATGTTCCAGACTAAGATCAATAGCTTGCCTGGAGCGAGGGAGTAGAGAATACATGAGTGATGGATGCAGAATTGTTCGACAAGAACTATAGGGATTCCCTAAAGGAGACAGAGGAACTCTTCACTAAAAGGGGAATGAGCTATCACAAATTGCCAATCCCGACTGTGGAAAAGAGTTCTTTGAAAAAGTGATGTCGTACCAAGGGTGGGGTGAAAAGGCTAGAAAATTCACTACACTGAAGCTAGCCAAGACTGCTTGAGCACATGTTTCAAATGAAGAGTACGATCTTCAGCTCTCTTGATGCATTACATTTTTTAAAAAAGTTATTAGAAACCTAATGCTTGTTTACAATGCAGGAAATGTAGGGTGCTTGTTTTGGCATATTGTGTGGTGGCGAGTTTTCTATCACGGATGCATAGATTTCGCCATCCAATACAGCCTTCTTCATGTGGATTCATCAACGTGTGTACTGGCTCCAATTGATCGAGTACGCGCTCAAATTGTATGCGAAACTAGAGGTGGGACTCGACTGTAGTATAGCTGGCATGCATGAAAGAGCCACATAAGACTCTAGAGTAGGTATCATGGGTGCCCTGAAATCTTACAAGAAATCTCATTTTGAGAAGGCATTTGTTAGGTGGAAAGGATAAATTCATGCTACCTTGTATCCCGACCAGTAACCAAACCTACCATGCACATCACAATGCCTCTTGTACAGGTATAAAGTACCTGGTGGAGAATCTCTTATGTTTCTTGTATTGGTTTCTTAGACCTTTCTAATGGCTGTGTATTAGGTGGTGAAGAAGTAGTGTACGTGATCAGGTCTACATTCTCGAGCACCCTTTAGATGCATGGGTACTGTCTGAGGTGGAGGACACAAGATTGCCCAAAGAGTGGATTGATGAGCTTCGGGGCAAGGACACATGGATACTTTGTCCATGGTTGTTACACTACCCAGAGGGGAAGTTTCCTCTAGAGGAGGTAGAGCAGTTTTAGAGTACGTTTCCTTGTGCACTTTGTACAAGGTATGAAGCCTATTTTTTGGGAGTTTACATTTCTAATGTTAGTTGAATGCAGTGGCCAAAAAGGACAAGAAGCTAGCCATCGAGCAAGAATTGACCCCCGTAAAGAAAAAGGGTAAGAAATCTACACCTCGATCGTCCAAAAAGTTCAAGGCCATGCTAGGAAGGGGATGACTCAGATGCAGAATCTGAGGACAGCCATTACAAGGATGATGAGCATGAAGATGAGTGGCAATCCCATGCACAGGGCAAAGAGCAGGTGACCCCTTCGCATATGGCAAGACCCAAGAGAAAGGGTCGGAGATGATAAGGCAAACCTCTTGGGATGTAGTAAGTAAACTTAACATGTTAAAGCATTCATTAGATCATTTATTCATCAACGCTCATAACATGTATTTGGTGTTGTGTAAACACAAGTACAATCTCTCAGTAGTGCGAGTGACTCTCTCCATTCATCGTCATTATAGAGTTTGCACTACCCTTACATGCTTTGTTGTTCCAAGAATCTTGCAATATTGCAACGATTCATGGGATCTCTGATGAGGTGGGGAATCATGGATGCCTTCAATAGCCTTGGAGGAGTGCACTTGATGTGGGATGATTTTCCTATAGATATGTGTCTCCACAAGGGTGCTTAAGAGGTTCCTCGGTGGAATGTTTTTTGGGAGATACTTGTGGAGTCGGCTTTTTGTGCTTGCTTTGCAGAGTTCCTACATGCCGATGGCACTATGGTGTGCACTCTACGTGCAGAGCACTTGGGGATTGCAAGGCAAGAGGCAGGAACTTGGAACTTCACATTGTGAAGGACTTTGTTCTTGCGCACCCCGAGATATCTCTATGTAATGTCAAAAGATAGCCAAGAAGAGGTGAGTGCAAGATTCTTTGGTTTTTGTGAAAGTCAAGTTTAATGATTTCCCCACCTAAATTACTTACTAGGGTGTGCAAGTAGGTCTCTGTTCTGGTCATCGCTATCTTCATGCACCCCACTGAGAGTACGTCCACTCGTCCTAAGTATGATAGGCGGGGAGGTGAGGTAGCTGCATATTGCGGAGGTTTTGAGGTTGGCGATGATATTTTCTTGGAGCTGAAAGCAGAGGAGGAAACCTTCCCATACCAATTGGATACAAATGAGGATCCCATCCGATATATTGTTGAGCATAGCGAGCCTTTCACAAGGTAATCATGTGCATGATTCAAGTAGTGAAATCGTTATATAATCAATGTCTTAGACATTGAAGTCCATTTGTACATATGGTAATTATGGGCTTCTACTATGGCAGGTGGTTACTCTCCGGACATTCATTGATCGCAGGGACGTTGTCCTAGATTTCTTTATTGGTAGTAGGTCCATGGCTAGAGGATGCAGGACACTGCAATGACATTGCATCAACATGGAGAGCAACAAGGTGTGCCTTAGTTCATGTCTACGACCACTTGCCGATGTGAACGATGATTTGGGTAACTAATTTCTTAGGGGTGAGGTCAGAGAGATTGTTCATCACAACAAGAACAACAGGTGGACGTGGGGGCACCATATCTTCTAGTCCTCCTGGTAACCATGAGCCCAACACAGTCTAGTGCTTCATCATGGCAACTTGGTGTTCCAATGGAGCCCCAATATCAACATGTCTTGCCACATACATCCCCCGTATAGATTCATTTGCAGTTCCCTCATGGGCCACTTTTTCTGCTTGCACTTGCACCATTTGGTAGAGGCCTGAAAGATCCCTGCCCCCTCTGCGCAACGAATTCGGAGTTGCTTGTAGCGGAAGTAGCACTTCTTGCACATGGCAGAGCCTCTAGCTCGGGGCCTCGCCTATGGATATTCAGACAAGAGAATAATCCCTCGGTTCTTCAAAAATCGAAGTCGGGAAAAACTTCCCTCGCCCAAAAAGCACATGTGATTCCTCCAGGATATTTTTATTCTAACGTAGTCAAGGTCATCACTAACCAAACTGATCCGACCGAACCCATAAGTCACATGGTCAGATCAAGGAAAAGACTTGCACTTGGATCATAGAGACCAACGCTTTTTTCCTCATGAAGAGGCACAGCCGTTGATTCTTTTCCATAGAACAAGGATTGTCTGGGATTTACTTCATCTATCATACCATAATAGAATTGAGTCTCATTTTAGGGATCCATCAGTCCAACCTAACCCCATCCAGTCCCATGGGTTAGACAACCGCCAACCACTGACGTTATAGGATTCATTCAGGAATTTGGTTATGTTTTGTCTCGGGTGTACCAGGGAAAAGAGTTCCCAAGCCCCTTTGTTGCTGGTGCTTCATGCCAACTTTAAGATAGTCACACCACTTACACACCCAATATGAAATTTCCTTATTCATAGATTTAGTTGTCTTTATAAACAATCTTTTAATGAAACTATAGTATCACAGATCATAATCCTCCAAATTATCCGGTTGAATTCTAATTTCCAATCATTCCTTCATCAGTGTACCTATGGCATCATTGGTAACCAGAACGCTCACCACCTGTCCACTCAGGGGTCTTTTCAATAGTTCTTAGCTCATAGTACCTGGCGATATAATCTCATTAGAAAATCCCGATGGACTCTCCGTTGAAGATCAGCAAGATCAACCAAAAGATCCATATAAAAGAGCCATGAACTCATCCGTGGACCAGCAAGGTCAATCAACCAGATCCATGCCGGAGTTCAGAAAACAACTCTAACACCTTGTTCCATTTTCTTCCTTTTACGCACGGGTGGGTATCTTCGGCGATCCCCAGAGCCTAAGCACCATATGGTCAGTACCCTCTAGGATCCTTCGTAGGTCACCTAGCGCTTCACTCATAGGCTGCTTCCTTGGTCCCTCATCCACCGTACTGGAAGCTCACCATTTAAATCAAACTTAGGCTGGTCAAGACCTCGGCCGACCTTGCAACATGTGACATACTCTGTTTACTCTTTATCAGCTATTGCAACTTTATCACTTTATCACGTGACATCCTCCACTCTCTGTCAGCTGTTGCAACTTTATCACTTTGGTCTCCCATGACCTCATTCACAAGATGGTCAAAATGCTTCCCCAGCATTCCTGACATAAAATAGTCATTTAAAAACGGGTCATAAATATAATTTCTAAGGAACTCTCATCTTCTTACATCGTTCCACATCATTTCCCGTTATTCCACATTCTTCTAAATCAATTCACTTTGCTTAATCCACATCCAATCATATGTATTCCCATCATCCTTCATCCATTCTCATCTAATCACATTATATTACATCCCATCACATTATATTACATCCATTCTCATATAATCACATTATATTACATCCCATCACATCTATCCTCATCACATCTCATCCATTCTCATCTACCGTACATCACATCTCATCCATTCACATATATCCTGATTCACATCACATCACATCATATCCACATCACATCTCACCCATTCACATCTATCCAGATTCATATCACATCACATCACATCCATTCACATCTATTTACGTCACGTTGCATTCACATCCATTCACATCTCATCGCATTTATTCACATCCATCACATTCATTGCATTCCCATCCCATTACATACATTCTATCCACATTACATCACATCCATATCTCATCACATCTATACACATTCTATCTCATTTATCCACATCCATGTAGTCATCCACATGCATGTCTATCCACATCCATCCATACATTCACATTCACATCCACATATAATCACATCATATCACATTTCATCCACATCTCATCACATTCACATCCACATCCCTTTACACCACATCACATTCACATCCACATGCCTTTACACCACATCACATCTCATCCACATCCACATCCACATCATTTACATCACATCACATCCTTTCACATCCACATCCACATCCATTTACATCACATCACATCCTTTCACATCCCCATCCACATTCATTTACATCACATCACATCCTATCACATCCACATTCACACTCATTTACATCACATCCTTTCACATATTCTCACATCTCATTCTCATCTCTTCATTCACATCCACATTCATTTATATCACATCCTTTCACATATCCTCACATCTCATTTTTATCTCTTCATTCACATCCACATTCATTTATATCACATCCTTTCATATATCCTCACATCTCATTATCCTCACATCTCATTCTCATCTCTTCTTTCACATCCACATCCATTTCACATTTAGTAACATTTTCTATTTTTGATACCGATGGGACTTTTCTAATATTTCTGCCAATTGCTTGGCCTAGGTAAAGAATCTTTTTCTCAACGGATATTTTCATATTCTTTCTTAATTTTCTCAAGTAAAATATATTCAATATTCTTCTTTTTGAGTAAACGTTTCATGGGATTTGCAAAAATCAATTCTACCCATATTTCCCAATAATGCTCAAAATTTCACTTTTGATAAATACTCATAATTTGAATTATGCTAAAAAACTCCTCTTTTTTCCATTTAATTTCTTGGATCTCAAATATCATGGGAATTCCTCTTTTTACATTTAATTGATTGAATTCTAAATGTCATGGGAATTCCTCTTTTATCATCAAATAAATTTATCTAAAATTTCTCTTTTCTTTAATAAAAATATCCATTAATTCAATATGCTAAGAATTCTAATTTTCCCATTTAAATGATTGAATTCCAAATGTCATGGGAATTCCTCTTTTATCATTTAAATATTTCTCATGCATAAAATAAATTTATTTAAAATTTCTCTTTGAATTTTAATAATAATATCCATTAATTCAATATGCTAAGAATTCCACTTTTCCATTTAAATTATTGAATTCCAAATGTCATGGGAATTCCTCTTTTATCATTTAAATAAAATTACTATAATTTTCTCTTTTCTTAATTATTTAATTATGCATAAACCTTAAAAATTAGTTTTCCATTGAATGTGATGAAAATCATTCTTTTAGCATAGGATGACCAATCCTAGAATATGGTAGGAAGTCCTCTTTTCATGTTATGCATAAGAATGAATTATGTATCAATTTCTTAAAAATTTTACCATAGCTCTGTTGTTGCTACTATTGATAATTTTTAATATTTTTGAAAAGAATAAACTTAGTAATACAATTATGATAGTATAACTATCTTCTAAACTTAAATCCAATTTATGGATTTAAATCATAAGATTATCATAATTTTAGAAGCATAAAAGTATAAAAAGTCACTTTCTTAACCTCTAGCTTCACAAGCCTTGAGTTTGATTTGTGAATTGAGAATCTACCAATGAGAAACATCATTTGAATAGAGAATTGGTCATAGGAATAACCATTCTTTTGGGGAGAGAGAGAAAACCATAAAAAGCATCCTAATTAAGCATAAATGTAAACTTTTCTTAATTATTCATTACAACTCTTAATAAAATCTTGATTTGCATTATACACACTTAATTTAGAAACATCTCAAGCTTGAGAGGGGTTGAGAAGTGAAAACATTGAGAATAGTAGAGAAAAACCATAAAATTACACTTTACCTCTTGTTTTTGCTTACTTCTCTATCTTAGAAGAAGCCCCCAACCAATCAATTGGTTAGTGTGGTGAGAGGAAAACTCCAAGGAAGATTGAAGAGAGAGAGAAGCTCCAATCTCTCCAAAATGTGGAGGATTTTTAAAGGATAATAAAAAAATATCATTATTTTAATGTAATACTAGCATGATATAGTTTACAGATTTGGCTGAATTTAGACAAGATTTGGAACTATTTTGGCTTCCTTTTGATTTGGTTTGATCAAGGAGAGAGGAGAGATAAAAATATCACAATTTTATTGAATTAAAAACTCCACCACATATGTGAACTAGGCGTCTCCTTGAAGTCTCCCCCCCTCCTTACCAAGGTGTCAAAAATGTATCATTATACCAAAATATCTCATTTTTTAGTAATATCTCATAGTTTTTAACTAATAAACCTTGTACTCGGTCAACTCTTCATCTACCCTTTCTCTTCACTAGATCCTCCGATGGCACTCTTGAAAACTCACACAAACGATTAATCATATGCCATAAAGATCACCGAAAATCATTTTAAATTCTATCTTGATTTGAATGCATACATATATGTCAAATATAAGATCTTGCCCTACATCAAGATCATCACCTAGTGCCAAATCCCTTAGTTGATCCCCATGCATCGCAAAGCTTGTAATAGGAGATGTTGAGCGACAAAAACAGCCAATATTAGAGAAGTGACCTATAAGCAAAGACACATCGGTTGTTCATGCATTTTCACCTTAAATGGGACAAAGAAGATTTGCACAAATGATAGCCCCAAAGAGAACAAAACCAATACCTGGGTAGTAATCATTTTTCCCATCTTCTTTCCAATAGGTGGAGTACACCTCACAACCTATCTATGATACATGCCAAACCCAACGCTGTGTGCAACTTGCTCAATGGTCACTCCTTCTTCCATAGTGTAAAGGCATGTAAAGAAGCCTCGATCCGAGAGACAAGAATCAACAACTTTAAAAGTAGAGTCATACATGCCATCCCCAATCTTATTCCAATATGGAACCTTGTTTGCAACACAACCTCCAATGATGATATTTGAGGGGAAGTCTACAAATATCAACTCCATACAGTAATCGGACCCTCTACTCTTGACATTCCCTACTGTTGTGCAAATAACATTCATGGCATCAAGCACTTTCTTTCCCAATGAGGATGCATCCTCCATGTTCACAAAAGTAGCTGCAAGGTCCTCAATACTGACATTGAAGGCATAAATGGTTCCTATAGACGGGTTTTTGACATTTAACACACATAGTCTTAAGTCAAAACAATTGGATCACGATAGAGATGAGGTAGGAAGCTCACATACCTGGAGCTTGCAATGTCTTGGTTATGATGTCAGTTGGTTGTATCCCGCTTGCACTACTATTGGATGTCTGTTGTTGACTCTACTCGCTATTTGCCTCCATTGCTCGATTCACCTCTAATGCACGATTCACTATTTCCCTCCCTAAATTCACTGGCAATGACTTATGAAAAGAAGCTGATGTAATTGATGGTGCATGTGATGTGGATGTGGCCTCATTATGATCAATTTGCTGGCGATTACGAAGCTCCAATATAGACTTATGTTGGCGATACAGATCAAGCTCCTCCTCAGGCACATGGTTTCTTTCAAGGTCCAACCACCACGGGCAAAAACGAGACTCCATGCTTGACATGGCCTGTTCAATGACAAACATGGGTAAACACAACTCACCCTCAATATGAACATGTTTCTCAATCATGGATTCAATATGAAAAATTCAATCACTTACTCTTCCAAGCTTCAAATCGGCATACATATAAGATTGATTGTCAACACAAAGCCACACACTAGCAAGAGGGGGTAAAATATCCAATTGGTGCTCCTCAATTTCAGAAAGCAACTATCTGCAAGACAAAGCCCAAATGATAAAACAACACACAGAAAGAAGTATGCATGTTTTTTAACAAGGAATATCTGGGTTATGTTTTGATGGTCAATATCATGGCTAAATTTTATGCTTCCTTCGTGCACTTTGAAATCCCTTTTGAAGTACATAGAACAACAAAAGAGGTGAATCGTCTCTCACCTGGAAACCTGACTCGATCGGCATTTTTAATATCATTTTGGATTCTCAAACCCAGCTCCGTGATCTGAAGCCAGTAGGAGTACATGTGCAGCCATTCCCTAACCTTTGTCTTATCATTTGGCATACCCTCAAGTGATTGCACTGCAGCCTGAGAGTTGTCCACCCAATAGCTTGACAATGTGAGCCTTATCTGTGTCTCTGATGCATGTAGAACCTATCATATTGAGCTTTTCCTCTGTGGCCACATGATTGGTTGACGCGTGCCATGGGAGGGAGAGCACCGCACATCAAAAGGCCTCACCACCTGGAGAGATCAGCAATCCTTGCATATTTTGATGTTTTTCCTATGTAGAGAACTTCTATCTTTCGAGTCACATTCTCCCTAGCAGACTCGGCAAGTGGTCCATTTGATGCCTCATCAATTTTTTGCTCCATCTTGTCCTTGAACAAGAGCCAAGTCATAACCTGGATTGGCAAATGAAGCCAACTGGGCCTTCCTCTGGTGGCAGACGCACTCTGCATCTCTCTCTCAACCCATAGCTTGTCCTCATTGTCCAAATGTGCCATGAGAGTTGTTAGGTCGGACTCTCCTAATCTTCTTAGTTGAAATAGACGATCACCAAATGTGGTTGGCACAAATGCATAATCATGTGTCCTACAAAACAAAGAAAAAATATGTTAATATTCTTGAGTACAAACAACTTACTTGACATAGAAGGAGACTCTAACAACAAATTAACTTACTTGTTCAACCTGGACAATGAAAACATAAGCTCACCCACATCCCTCCACTCGAACACATAAAATTTACAGAGAACACAACAATGCATGGACAAATCCCCTTGAAACCCTGTAATAAAACACAAAATTAGGAAGGACAAAGAAGCATAAGAAACTATAACATCCCAATGAGAACTCACCTGTAGAAATGCAGCCCATCCAAGCATTGTGTCGATTATTACCATCAAGAATATGCACCATTTTTCGGCTCAAGTACGGACCCCAATCGGGGTCAAGTGCAAGAGATTCCTCAAATTTTTGATTCACGGTCCTCCAATGCGCATCCCAAGATTCCTCCCTCTCTTGTGTCAATGGTGTCTCCTCCCCTTCCAAGTCCATAATTGATACTGTGAAAGCTCCCATGCTCTCAATGTACCCACCTAGTTTTTTGAAGCTTCGAGTAAGAGACTTATCTATTGAGGGAGAAACCTTTCGGATTGCCTCCGTCTGGATCATCCTACAGAGAGGAACACGTGGAGGTGGAGACCTAAATTTTACTCCTATCTTATCTAAGAAGGCTTGTGGAGTAGATGTCTCAAGAATCTTCCCAAAAATATCAACCTTATTTTTTTTTGCTTGCTTCCTTCAGTTTGGGTTGTGACAACTATTTCTTCTTGATCCTCTAGTGGATGTGTGTTCTCTTCCCCCTCTATCTCTCTCCTAGTATCCTCAGTATTCTCACCTTCGTGTCCTCATTATCACCACCTTGAGTATTCTCACCCTCATTTTGATCACCTTTATTTTCCTCAATTTCCCCCACTACATTTTGTCCATCCTCCTCATTTCTTTCATCACTATGTAGATGTTGCCTATCCATATCCACCTCCAGGTTAGTGTCATCTATGATATGTACCACCTGCTCCGTAGTAGGATTTGAGGAGGCGGCCTGGCTCCAAAGTGCTGGAAAAATCAGCTTGCCTCCTTGTGTGTCTCGACGAGCTCTCACCTGGGCCAACCTGCACACTCTTTTTCCGCTTAGCAAGAGGTAACTCATCCATTTTTGCACAACAAGAACCTTTCAAGCAAGATGCTCTAGTGAAATGACTCGAACTCATTTGAAAACTAGATAGCCATGCAAAAATACAAGAACAAATCTTCAAATAGTATTCTACTCGTATTGTATAATTAATAGATTATTTTAATAGCAAATTCAGTACTACGACACAAACTTAAAAGGTGGCACATTCACTAAAGAGATTAAATTCAGTACTGCAACACAATCATCAAACAAAGGTGGCACATTCACTATCCAACAAAACGGCCAACTCATTAACGAGAACAGAATATCTTTGAGATTATCATATGGAGTGCTTTGGCCCAAATTCCAAGGCATTCAATGCTGTATTGAATATTTTAAAAAAATCTTCATTGGAAAATATTTACGGAGCCCTTTTCAGGTGTTCAATTCAAGGCATTCAAATTTATTAGAAAATATATAAAGATTCGGTAGCCCAAATCTCAAGGCATTCAATATTGAGTACTAATAAACTTTAGAAGTAATATTTTGCAATCCAACACTTTTTTAAGGACAAACTTTTTTCTTTTTGTGCTATTGTTCTTTAGATGCACATGTTTGCTGGTCTCCTCTCTCGACTGTGTGAGCCGTTTCTCAACCAAGAAGACATCAAATGTGAGTTTTTTGAGCTTTTTGTATACACAAAGTCTATGCATAATATAGACAGTAGGAAGAGAGAAAGTCTATTCAATGTGTTTGAGACAGCACCATATAGATAGCATGTTCTTACACTACTCTCTCTAAATTTCTGCCGCCGGGGGGATTCAAAAGCTTGAAACAAACTCAAAAATCGTGATGATTTTTTCAATGGTCGGCAGCAAAACATCCTATAATTTTGTGCGCTGAGCGCACAAATTCATTTAAGAAAAATAGCAAGAAGTGACGCCGCACATCTCGTACTGTGTGTGGAGTGTGGTGGCAGCAAAAAATCCTATTATTTTGTGCGCTGAGCGCACAAATTCATTCAAGAAAAATAGCAAGAAGTACTGCTGCACACTCCATACTCTGTGTGGAGTGGCGGCAGCAAAACATCCTATTATTTTGTGCGCTGAGCGCACAAATTCATTCAGGCAAAATAGCACAAATTCATGGATGATACCTTTCTGCGTCTCTTTGTTGGGGAGAAAGATTGGAGTGGGGAGAGGGCCCTGCGCATGAGATCAGCGTTTCTTTGCTCGGGAGACGTATGATGCTTCATGATCGCTTCTCTGCGTGTGTGTTCAAGGGAAGATGCTTCTGTGCCAACTACTAAAAGCCTTAAGTAATTGCTTCATAAGAAGTAGCCGACTACTAAAAACCCTAAGTTAGGCACTGGACAAATTTTTTTATCCTAACACCAATGAATTTCAACACTAAAATTTAAGGGTTCGGTCAATATTTTTTTGATTTTTTTAAATCTAGCTAGCACAGTTATGCTATGGCATCCAACTGGTAGAGTTTTTGAAATCTAACAGGAGATTATGAAAAAGCGCAAGAACTAACACAAAGCAAATATGTGTGTGTGTGTGTGTGTGTGTGTGTGTATACATACACACACACACACAAACATATATACATATATACAACATGTACTCTTTTTGATACCCTTTATTATGACTGTTTTTGCAATAAATATTTTTATTTGCTTCTACCCATAGTCTTACAATGAGCCTGGGAAAATTGTATTATGGCTGGTATATGCTATTGATTAGAGCAAGAACATCTAGTATCAAAATATTTTTGGCTAATATTCAATGTGAATTCCTTAATTGTTGTTGTGATTGCATTATGCAGGGAGGCTCGTGTTTTCCTCCATTCTACAATGGGTGCATGCATCCGAGTCCCCTTTTCGAATGGCAAATGTCTTGTGTCAATTAACGTGATCCAGGGGAAGCTTGGAACTATTGGTGGGATAAATGTGGAGGCCTTACTTGAAATTGGAGGAGAGTATGAGCCCATTTGTCCTTTATACTTGTATGCAGGGATTGGAGATGAGGCATATTTTATCCTGGAGCATTCATTGTCCTCCGTATATATTGCCAAATCAGAGAATTATTTTGAGACCCCAAAACAAGGCCCCTCAACTATATTTCCTCCCGGTTCTCCAAAAGAGTACTCCAATGCAAGTGGCATTAACTTTGACTTTGACATTTTTTGTTTCGCATTGTGCATTGAATTAGAGAGCATTGTGCTTTGCAGTGACTTGGACACTGAAGAGATAGAAGAAATCAATGTCCAGGCACATGGGTCCAGGCACACTGAAGAAATCAATGTCCAGGCACATGGGTCATTGCAAGCGGAGGTAGAGGTCTCTCCTGTGGAAAAGTGCTTTCAACATTTGGAAGAGGAAGATGTTCAGTTTGATAGTGTGGTCTCTTGCTTTCAAATAGTCCACATGTTACCTCCTACTGATGTCTTGCACACTTTAATCCATGATTGTGATTACAAAGGCAAGGTAAAAGATCTTCCCAAGGTGTACCCAGAGTTCAGTACGTACGAGCTTGAAGGTGGGAAAGGTATGGAAGGGATGGAGCAAAAATACGAGGGCAACATTTGGACAACACCACAAACGCAAACTAGGGCCAATAAAACTTTTGTTCTTAGGAAGAGCTTCTGTGGGGAAACCTTCCAGTGCATGAATGATCACTGCTCCTTTAGGACACGTATGAATCAACCAAACAAACTCCACTGGAATGGGCAGCTGATAAAATCTCCAAAATATGGGAATTTAGCAATTGGGAGCTTCGGGAACCTTGAGTGTTTTTTCTACAAGCATGTGCCAATGTGTCTTAAAGAATGTCCTGCTTGTGTCTACTTTATGCCAAAAGAATCAATGCACAGCAGACTATTTATTCATTATGGCAAACATACACATATGGTTTCCAAGGGAATGTGCCGAGCATCGATACGAAATATCAAGGCCTTTGTAGCACGTGCAGTGGGCATCGACCACAACACTGGGCCTAGAAAGGTACAAATGATTGTGGCAAGGGAGGTGGTTCTAAGAGCGTTCACTGATGATGACAAAGCACAGGGAGAATTCACAGAGAGGGAGCTGCAAGAGATGTCGCAAGAGTTGCAAAGTTTAATAAATGTCAAAAAGTACATAGGAAGTGCAATTTAGCAAAGAATAGTATGCAATTATAATCTTTAATACACTAAGTATGCTTTATGAATGCAGGGTGAAGTGGTAATGCAAACACGAAAAACAACACCGCCTCTGGGTGAAGGATATGAAGCCATTCTTAATCTAAAAAGAACATGCCATTTTGAGTTCTTCCATGGTTCTCGATTTCCATTGCAAGCCACCACTACTACTGAGCGTTGCTTTATCTTCAAGATGTCTACTACTGGACTTGGTTCTAGGATTGACATTGTTTGGCGAATGGACAAGGATGGTAATGGGGATCTTCATCAAGCATGGGTCTGCTTTGATCATGTGCATCGATGGCATACAATGGGAGCACATGTTTATGACCACATGTAAGTTACAAGCCGTAGAGAGCATTGCTTGTTTTGTGTCTTTAATATAACTCTGTTTCCATTTGCGGCATGCAGGATTGGTGAGCTATTGACAATAGCAACTTGTGAATTTAGAGAAGAGGATGAGGATGCTCGTCATGTTTTGGGAAAACATGAATTTGGTAATGGTGGAGCACACAGGGAATGTAGCAAATTTTTTTGGGTTTATGGCAGATGAGGCTAGCGCTAACTCGAATGCAGTGAGACATGTCTTCAACGACGGCGAGGAGATGATTGAAAGGGAAAGGTCATGTTTATGGCATTGGGAAGACAACCTTCGTGTCCACACGTAGAGGTACATCTATAGCCCACATCAAGAAAAGCATAGGGAGATGTGTGAGAAGTGGAGGACTGCCCCAAACAAAGAAAGTGCCCTTCAGCAATCTCGCAGGATACGAGCATGGTGGGCAACTCGCAAGGCAGCTGATAGAAACATCCCTAAGCTTGTTAGCTGGTTGAGTTGGTGGCACTATAGGAAGGGTTAGTCGATGGGGTCATTTCATTATTCATTGTATTATTGTGTGCCTCCTACTTATGTGCACTGCATTGTTTTTAATCAATTTCTACCAATCTCTTGTAGGATGGAGAGCCTATTGTCAATGCTCTTGTCCCAAGGACAAATATGTCAGAGACCAAGCATGCAAGCTGGTTGGCAGGGGAGGGGTATAGGCAAAAGATTAGTCTTTATGATGCTTGTGTGACAGATCTAATCAATGCTTACTTCCAATGTGCCAGACAACTGGCTTTCTTGGAAAGAAAATACACAGGTTCTGGGCCTACATTGGAGCTTTTGGTTGAGAGAGCTCTTTCTCGACAAAAAGCAAGTCCATCCCCAATAGCTACCTCACGAGCAGTGGATGATGCAGTGGTGGGGACCCCTATGTTTTCAAATAGGGTAAAATTCAAGGGTGAGAATAAAACTATTCGAGCCAAAAGGCCACTACATGACTCGACAGAGGAAAACTTTGGCAACTCTAGCCATAGGCCTGTGTTTAACTATGTGACAAGAGAGAGGTTAGAGCCTGCAATAGAGGTCGATGAGTAATGCAAAGTTTTAGAGAGCCTTGAAAGTGATGTGCACGATACAAAATGGGCCTTGCAGAGGATACCAACAGTGAATCGAGTTGAGTGCAACCACTGGGCATTGGGGAAAAAGTGTAGCTCAAAGTTGCGAGGGGGTGATGTCAGTCCTTGTTTTTGGAGTGATTGTCAACTATCCTCCTGGAAAAAGGAGAAGTACTGCTATTTTTGTAATACAGATGTTAGGCACACTTGGAAAATTACAAAGACAATATTACATCCTCTAGAGGATGTCCCTTGTGTTTGGCCCATTGCTAAAGGTACCAAGTTACAAGTGAAAGAAGCCTCCAAGCTTATTAGAGCAGGATATGATATTGGTATTCCTCTTGAGTTTTTTCTAGAAAAGGAGCTTGCAAAAGGCACTAGCGAGACAAACAAGGAGGTGAAACAATTTCCATGTCGACGAGGAATTTCAAAGGCTACATTTGGTCAAATCACTGCGGCCTTAGATATCCATGCAGAAGTTGTAGGCAGCCATATAAATATAGAAGGGGTAAAGGAAACATTTAGTATTAATCCATTGACCAATGGGAGCCAAGACACACCTCTAATAGAGGTCACTATTCAGAAGAATCCAATGTGTTCATGTGTGGAGTTCAGAGATAGAGTGGCCAAGAAAATACCATATCTTGCATGCAAGCACATATACTTTGTGTTCTTAATGATTCTTGGACAGGATGTGAATAACAATATGCATATTCATCAAGTTTGTATTTCTGAGAGAATTGTAAAAGACATGCTAACTAAGTCTATAAGAAGTCATCCTCAACAGCTATAGGAACCTACAACCCACTTTAGTTGAAATATGTATGGGGGTCATGTCATACTAGCTGAACCGTAGTACGAGTTTATTAGTGATTGTTTTGGAAATGTTTTGGTTATTTTATAAATTTTCCTATCTATTGTGTTTTGTTTGCTACCGGCTCTCCAACATTGTGAATACTATAGATTCAACATCTTTTTAGCGAGCCAAGCAATATGGGTTTAATAGTGATTTTTTGTATCTGCACCATTGGTTCAAAAAAAAATTTATTGCAATGGTCATTTTAGAACATTTCATGCCTTCTTTGTTTGATTGCTACAGAATTGCACTATGGTTCCACTCTTCTCTTTAACATTGCATGCACGCTTAACATCATACCATGCCCCTACCTGCTCACTTTCACAAGAACTTGAGCTCTACTCATTGCTTTGTGCTCGATGCTCTTGGCTTGCTTTTTGACCACCCCCTCCTCATCTCGCAGGTGGAGAATGATCTCTTTCATCATCTTCTTCTTCTTCAATCGCTTCTAGCGTTACTGCCTTGGAAGTGGACGGCCGATTCGAGGACATCTCTCTTTGACTTCCCTTATTTTGAGGCGAAGGTCTTGCATTACTTTGGATTGAAACTGAGGGTTGGTTAGAGGGTCTACCTCTAGGATTTCCTTGATTTTGGCAGAAAGGAACCTGATTACTCAGGAAGGAGCTGGAGTCTGGAATCTTGGTCCCTGATTTTCTCGCTCCGAAAACCTTGATCCAAAAGGAGTTGGGAAATCCATACTGCGATGTCCAAATCCTTGATAGTTATAGCATTTCACTTCCTTGTTCAAGGGTGGAACTTCTGAAGTTGAATTCCAGGGAATTGAGTTCTGGGAAAAGAACCTTTCTTCCATTCTGGAACTTTCCATATCTTGAGCTTGACTTTCTTGTCTCTTAGGTAATGGAAGGTTGGGATCAACTTTAGAAGCTAAAAATCTTTTGAAAGATGATGGTGCTGGCTTCGACGGGACCTTGACATCAAAGGCCTTGGCGAAATCCTTCACCATCCGCATTGCTTCGGCCATGGAAACTGGCTTGGCATTCTTCACTAGGATATTCAAAGGTTCGTTCAATCCCAAAATAAACTTGGCCCCATCAGTTGTTCTTCATCCACTAGCAGTGGCAAGTACTTGAGGAGGAGAGCGAACGTTTGGTGATACACTTCAATAGTTTTGCTCCATTGGGTTAACTCTAAGAACTCGTTCATCTTGGTTTCCAAAAAGCCGGGAGCATAGAATCTCTTCCTTAGGTAAATTTTGAGATCATTCCACGTCTAAGTGTTTCGATCTAGACAGTTTGTCTCACAATGGTTTCTCCATGCCACTCTGGCTGTTTCTACTATCTTCAACCTTGCAAGAGCCATTTTGCTCTTCTCATTGTACTCGGTGACATTGAAGTACTCTTCCATTGCTTTGATCAACTTCTCCACAACCTCGCCCAAGTTTTTCCCTTCACCCTTGAAAGGTCCCCAGGCTCTGATCTATGAAAAGTTTTATGAACATCCAAGTCGAGTTCTTCCTCATTGAGTTGGGGGTTATCATTCCTACCACAACGACCTCGATCCATGATCCTATCAATACGAAAATTCTTGTTAAGTCCCTTTATTTATAATTCAAATCCGACTTTAGATCCAACTAATTCTGGGGTTCTTTAGATCAGTTAGTCCCCCACAGAATCATGGGATAAAGATCCCTTCTAACAGAAGAACATACCGAACTCATTATTAGAGAATAATTCATTCATATTTTTAACACAGTAATGGTCCATGAGACCAAAAATTCCATTTGATCATTCCTCCATGGGAATTTCAGTTATACAGGTTTTCAATTTGTCATCACTTAACTTGATCCACTAGGTCAAGTGTTAACACAGCAGCAATCTGTCTCAGCACAATCCACTAATCTCATAGTGATTTGTTGAAGTCATTATCGCCATTCCAGTTATTAACATCATTACTAGGATTCTTTCCATTCATCCTCATTATGGTTTTGTTCAACTTATCTTCTCTCAACTAGAATTTAGGAATCATCATCTTTCAATCAGAATCCAAATCAACTCATCAATTCTCAACCAGAATTTTAAAATTATATCAACCAACATTCGAATTCATCATTTGGATAGCATTTTTACTTATAATTTCAAGGTCTTAGATTTACTCGTATATATTGTCGGTAAAGAGCTACAGTTATACCCTCGGTATACACGAGTAGTCACGATCCTTGGAATTATAAGGTAAATACCATCATGTCTAGGCCTCAAGCAAGTCAAGGACTCCATACAATTTCGGTACTTCATTTGAAGACCCAATTACCTATTTATGAATCTTCATTCTGAATATCAATTTGTAAGAATTTTATCACACAATTACATTGATCTTTTACTGGTACTTCATAAATTCTTGACATTTCTTGCTTCTCTGTTGATCCATTTTAGCCAATTCACTCTGATACCAACTAAAAGATCCCTACTCTCTCCGCGCAATGAGTTCGGGGTTGCTAGCAGCGGAAGTAGCACTTCTTACGCAAGGCAGAGCCTCTCACTTGGGACCTCTCCCCCCCCCCACGGATATCCGGACAAGAGACTAATCCCTCGGTTCTTCAAAAATCGAACCCAGAAAAAATTCCCTCGCCGAGAAAGCACGGGAAATTCCTCCAGGAGATTTTTATTCTAACGTAGTCAAGGTCATCACTAGCCAAACTAATCCGACCGAGCCTGTAAGTCACATGGTCAGATCAAGGAAAAGACTTGCACTTGGATCATAGAGACCAACGCTTTTTTCCTCATGAAGAGGCACAGCCGTTGATTCTTTTCCATAGAGCAAGGATTGTTTGGGATTTACTTCATCTATCATACCATAACAGAATTGAGTCTCATTTTAGGGATCCATCAGTCCAGCCTACCCCATCCAGTCCCATGGGCACTATAGTGATAGGATTCATTTAGGAATTTGGTTAAATTTTTTCTTGGATACCACGGAAAAGAGTTCCTAGGCTCCCTAGCCGACGCTTCATGCGAACTTCAAGATAGTCACACCACTTATAAACCCAATATGAAATTGCCTTTTTCACAGATTCGGTTGTCTTTAAAACAATCTTTTAATGAAACCATAGTATCACTGATCATAATCCTCCAAAATATCCGATTGAATTCTTATTTCCAATCATTCCTTCATTGGTATACCTATGGTATCATTGGCAACCAGAACGCTCACCACTTGTCCACTCAGGGGCCTTTTCAATAGTTCCTAGCTCTTAGTACCCGACGATATAATCTCATAAGAAAATCCTGATGGACTCTCTGTTGAAGATCAGCAAGATCAACCAACAGATCTATATAAAAGAGCCATGGACTCATCCATTGAGGACCAGCAAGATCAATCAACCAGATCCATGCCCAAGTTCAGAAAACAACTCTAACACCTTGTTCCATTTTCTTCCTCAATGCACACGTGGGTATCTTTGGTGACCCAGAGCCCAAGCACCGTCCACCCTCTAGGATCCTTTGTAGGTCACCTAGCGCTTCACTCATAGGCCGCTTCCTTGGTCCCTCATCCATTGTACTGGAAGCTTACCATTTAAATCGAACCGAGGCTGGTCAAGACCTCGTCTCGGACCTTGCTACGCGAGACGTTCTCTGTTGACTCTCCATCAGATGTTGCAACTTTATCACTTTGGTCTTCACAACCTCATTCATATAAGATGGTCAAAATGCTTTCCCAACATTCTTGACATAAAACACTCATTTAAAAATAGGTCATAAATACAGTTTCTAACGAGCTCTCATCTTTTCACAGCGTTCCACATCATTTCCCGTTATTCCACATTCTTCTAAATCCATTCACTTTGCTTAATCCACATCCAATCATATATATTCCCATCGTCCTTCATCCAATCATATGTATTCCCATCGTCCTTCATCCATTCTCATCTAATCACATTATATTACATCCCATCACATCTATCCTCATCACATCTCATCCATTCTCATCTACCCATATCCACATCGCATCACATCACATCTCATCCATTCTCATCTACCCATATCCACATCGCATCACATCACATCTCATCCATTCACATCTATCCCGATTCACATCACATCCACATCACATCACATCCACATCACATCTCACCCATTCACATCTATCCCGATTCATATCACATCACATCACATCCATTTACATCTATTTACGTCACGTCGCATTCACATCCATTCACATCTCATCGCATTTATTCACATCCATCACATTCATTGCATTCCCATCCCATTACATACATTCTATCCACATTACAGCACATCCATATCCATCCATATCTCATCACATCCATACACATTCTATCTCATTCATCCACATCCATGTAATCATCCACATGCATGTCTATCCACATCCATCCATACATTCACATCCACACCCACATATATTCACATCACATCACATTTCATCAACATCTCATCACATTCACATCCACATCCCTTTACACCACATCACATTCACATCCACATCTCATCACATTCACATCCACATCTCTTTACACCACATCAAATCTCATCCATATCCACATCCACATCATTTACATCACATCACATCCCTTCACATCCACATCCACATCCATTTACATCACATCACATCCTTTCACATCCACATCCACATCCATTTACATCACATCACATCCACATCCACATTCATTTACAACACATCACATCCACATCCACATTCATTTACATCACATCACATCCTATCACATCCTTTCACATATTCTCACATCTCATTCTCATTCATTTACATCACATCACATCCTATCACATCCTTTCACATATTCTCACATTCATTTACATCACATCACATCCTATCACATCCACATTTTTTTACATCACATCCTTTCACAAATTCTCACATCTCATTCTCATCTATTTATTCACATCCACATTCATTTATATCACATCCTTTCACATATCCTCACATTTCATTCTCATCTCTTCATTTGCATCCACATTCGTGTATATCACATCCTTTCACATATCCTCACATATCATTCTCATCTCTTCTTTCACATCCACATCCATTTCACATTTAGTAACATTTTCTATTTTTGATACCGATGGGACTTTTCTAATATTTTTGCCAATTGCTTGGCCTAGGTAAAGGTTCTTTTTCTCAACGGATATTTTCATATTCTTTCTTAATTTTCTCAAGTGAAATATATTCAATATTCTTCTTTTTGAGTAAAAGATTCATGGGATTTGCAAAAATCAATTCTACCCATATTTCCCAATAATGCTAAAAATTCCACTTTTGATAAATACTCATAATTTGAATTATGCTAAAAATTTCTCTTTTTTCCATTTTATTTCTTGGATCTCAAATATCATGGGAATTCCTCTTTTTACATTTAATTGATTGAATTCTAAATGTCATGGGAATTCCTCTTTTATCATTAAATAAATTTATTTAAATTTTCTCTTTTCTTTAATAAAAATATCCATTAATTCAAAATGCTGAGAATTCCACTTTTTCCATTTAAATGATTGAATTCCAAATGTCATGGGAATTCCTCTTTTATCATTTAAATATTTCTCATGTATAAAATAAATTTATCTAAAATTCCTCTTTGAATTTTAATAAAAATATCCATTAATTCAATATGCTAAGAATTCCACTTTTTCCATTTAAATGATTGAATTTCAAATTTCATGAGAATTTCTCTTTTATTAAATAAAATTACCATAATTTTCTCTTTTCTTAATTATTTAATTATGCATAAACCTTAAAAATTAGCTTTCCATTGAATGTGATGAAAATCATTCTTTTAGCATAGGATGACCAATCCTAGAATATGGTAGGAAGTCCTCTTTTCATGTTATGCATATAAGAATGAATTATGTATCAATTTCTTAAAAAGTTTACCATAGCTCCGCTGCTACTATTACTGATAAGTTTTAATATTTTTAAAAAGAATAAACTTAGTAATACTAACTTCTAAACTTAAATCCAATTTATGGATTTAAATCATAAGATTATCATAATTTTAGAAGCATAAAAGTATAAAAAGCCACTTTCTTAACCTCTAGCTTCACAAGCCTAGAGTTTGATTTGTGAATTGAGAATTTATCAATGAGAAGCCTCATTTGAATAGAGAATTGGTCATAGGAATAACCATTCTTTTGGGGAGAGAGAGAAAACCATAAAAAGCATCCTAATTAAGCATAAATGTAAACTTTTCTTAATTATTCATTACAACTCTTAAGAAAATCTTGATTTGCATTATAAACATTTAATTTAGAAACTTCTCAAACTTGAGAAGGGTTGAGAAGTGAAAACATTGAGAATAGTAGAGAAAAACCATAAAATTACACTCTACCTTTGCTTGCTTCTCTATCTTCGAAGAAGCCCCCAACCAATCAATTGGTTAGTGTGTTGAGAGAAAAGCTCCAAGGAAGGTTGAAGAGAGAGAGAGAAGCTCCAATCTCTCCAAAATGTAGAGGATTTTTAAAGGATAATAGAAAATATCATTATTTTAATGTAATACTAGCATGGTATAGTTCACAGATTTTTTTACAAAAGACTAAGGATCTATTTATAGGTGAGGGAGGCCTCTAACCAAGTCCAACTAGGTTCTAGAAAATATCATTATTTTAATGTAATACTAGCATGGTATAGTTCACAGATTTTTTTACAAAAGACTAAGGATCTATTTATAGGTGAGGGAGGCCTCTAACCAAGTCCAACTAGGTTCTAGAATTTTCCAAGTTCACTTTGGTTAAATTTGGACAAGATTTGGACCTAGTTTGGCTTCCGTTTGATTTGGTTTGATCATCCAGGAGAGAGGAGAGATAAAAATATCACAATTTTATTGAATTAAAAACTCCACCACATGTGTGAAATAGGCGCCTCCTTGAAGTCTCCCCCCTCCTTTACCAAGGTGTCAAAAATGTATCATTATACCAAAATATCTCATTTTTTTAGTAATATCTCATAGTTTTTAACGAATAAACCTTGTACTCGGTCAACTCTTCATCTTATGTAGGCATTTACTCATTTTTGGGTATTTTCTTTTATTCATTGGATTTATCTCATCCCCACACTTGGATTAATCCAATTGGTCCATAGGAACCTTAATTGGACCATAATCCAGAAATTTTTAAAAATCTTGATCCTTAAGCTAAGGTCCTTTATACACATTTTCATTTAATTCCAAATGCACATTGGAAAGTTCTTTTTGAATTTCTATTTTAAGGGAAACCATTTTAGACACTAGGAGGATTTTTATATCCAAAAATATCTCAATTTTGGATTACCTCTCTCTAGGCCAAAATAGGGTAAAACAAGATCTTTACAACAAGAACAAAAGGGGAGGTTTTACACCTTTACACCTCAAAATCTAGAGGGAGGAATCTTACAAGGTCCCTACCCCATAGCAGCTCCCTTCTTCCACAATCGGGGAGTCCAACGTCCATACTAATGTATTTCAACAAGAACAAAAGGGAAGGTTTTACACCTTTACACCTCAAAATCTAGAGGGAGGAATCTTACAAGGTCCCTACCCCATAGCAGCTCCCTTCTTCCACAATCGGGGAGTCCAACGTCCATACTAATGTATTTCAGTAACTTGTAATATTTGAAATATATTGGTTTTAAACATTATTGTCATTCACTCATATTATGACAATGGCCACATTTTGGCTTCTTTCATGGCTTAGAGTTTTGAGAGAGATGATGCAATTGGAGTGAGATCTCAACAACATGAGAGAGAGAGAGAGATAGAGAGATAGAGAGAGAAAGAGCACATTATTGGAGACATTAAAACAATAATAATTGTGATTAAAGTATTTTTTGTTATGCTTAAAACAAGAATTCTAGTGTTTGAAAAAAAAAATATTCCTTTTGAAGCTATAGAAATAGTAGAGATTACCTTCTTCTAGACACATCCCATACCACTCTCCCCTTATATCTTCATATTGCAACAGAGTCCTTGTGAACTCTATGGTTATGGCTTCATCTAGTAATCCCTCTAATACTACAACGTTTGCAACCATCTTAAGTAAAGCTCTTCAATCTTTCATGCAACTCAAAGAAAAGGAAGCCAGATCGGATGCCATTTTGGAGGCATGGACAACAACTTCTGAAGTAAATGGGCTCTACAAGAAGCTGAAAACATGCCAACCGGTAGACCTTGCAGACAAGAACATGCTAGAGGTGAAAGCAACTTTAGCCATTGGGATGTGGAGAGCTTTCGACATCATTGAAGAGGCAAAGAAGGATCCTCTAAGAGCTGAAGTTTCCACCTTCATTCGCAACCTAGGGTAGATGGAAAAGGCGTAGGTGTTTGCCATGTAATGTTGTGGCCTTGTAAGTTTTCTAGGGAATATAAAATGGAAGTTTAAGATCATAATATGGTGACTTTGTAAACGAGTTGCAATGGTAGTTATAACTTAATATGCATTGATAGTTGTAAATGAGTTGCAATGTATATAGTGCTCTTGTACCCATCCACTCCTCTCCTCTACTGTCACCATGAGTCATAATGTTCGAGACCATAGAGAGCTGATAGAAACTTAGAAGTCTAGAGAGAGAAACCACTTGCCTAAACAACACCAAAAAGCGATCGCTCAAAAATGCTCGTGAAAAAAAAATACTCGGCTCTACAAAAGGGCTCTTCAAGATCCTAAACACAATAAAAAGTACTTTTGGGAACTATAAAAGGACTTTTAGGCTATCCAAGAGTGCTTTCCTCCGCGGGGGGGGGGGGGGGGGGGGGGGGGGGGGGGGGGGGAGGGGGGAGGAGGGGTATATTAATTCAAAAAAGTTATAAAATTACATTTACAGGATGGATTTTTAAAACCAATTTTGGGGAAAAAAATAATAATTTTATAAAGAAAAAATGGTAATTTTATTCATAAAAGTATGTAAGTGTAAGGGGTTTTTAATTACCCCTTGAACGCACGTGATACATAAACTTTTTGGTGAACCCCCCAAGGTGCTTTCCAGGATCCTAAATATAATAAAAAGTTATTTGGACACTACAAATATACTTCTAGACAACCCCTTCTTGCATGCTTTGATCTTCCCTTGTATGCGTCCCATTTGCACACTGTCCGAAGAAGGCGTTGATTTGATTTCCTGAAGCTACCTTTTCAAGCTATCTAGCTCAGCCATGACATTTGTGCTGCAGCCAAGGCTCCTCCTTGACACAATATGTTGTCTCTCTTACTAATCAGCTTTTGAAGGCTCAAAATTTGTGCTTTCTCTAGCATAGAACTTTGCATTTGCTCTTGGGTGGATCATGTTTGCCTGTTGAATTATCTTAGAAGTAGCCAATGCCTGAAGTAGTTTGATGTCTACATTCTTAGGAGGGCCACCCCCTCCCCTCGAAGTACCCTTCTATGAGGCTGCACTCCTAGCACCACGCACAGAGGGCCATTGACCTTCGAAACACCCTTCTCTGAGGATGCACTCCTAGAAGAACACGGAGGGCCATTGACCTTCCTCCAATTGTCAATTTTTTGATCAAGCCCTCTGCATGATGAGCTCACATTCCTCCCAAAAGCTGCCCATGCTATTGTATGTTCATCTAGATTTTCCCGATTCTTAGAGTTTGAGTGTAGTGGTTTACATATTGGGCTCTGAATCAAGAAATCCTAGGCTCAATACCCATTCCCTACACTTTAATGCCATTATATGGATTGCATGTGGTCCAAAAACTCAACTCTCTCTCTCTCTCCCTTTATCTCTCTCTCTTTCTACGTGTGTCTCTTACATAATGTAGGGGTATAAAAAGTAAGTAGCTAATACATTCATGAAGAATCGACCAAGTTGAGTAAAGAGGGTAGAGGCAATGGAGTTGAACACCACATGTTTGTAGTGCTCTGTTTGTTGGCTTTGCTTAGTGGCCATGGCCATGTCACATAGCCATGGGCCCTTTCTAGATAGACCACAAATTAATGAAATCATGTGATGTACTACACATATTTTTATGCTATTCACCTGAATAAAATATACCAAACTAGTATACATATAGTGCCTATGATCCAAATGGGGCATAGGTTGGCCATGTTGGCTAAACCCATGACTTGGTCCAAGATGACCAACCAACCATATCATCTGACTAAGAATACATTAGAATATAATTATGTCCCAATAGAATATATCACAACTCCCATGGTATTCTAAAACCATCTAGACCCTCGAGCATGCCACACAACACAAGAAGAATGAGTCCTCGATTTTCTACTATCTAGTGCTCACAACTATGGTCACATATCATGCACAAAAATCTCGGGGGGGTCACTATATGTAAAATATCCCTATCGCGTGCGTTCAAGGCCTATATTTTAAATCCCTTATTTGTGAATTTTTTAATCTATATAATATCCCCTTTTCTTTATGAATCTGTAAATTTTTTTGAAAAAAATTTAAATCATACCCTTATGTAAATATATTTCTGTAAGTTTCATAAATTAAAATTATGCTTCTGTTGAACGCACGTGATATTCACATTTTTTTGTGAGTGACCCCCCCCGAGACAAAAATACATACTACATAAGTAGTCTAACCATCTGCCAATTTGGCCCCACCATCGGCCACACGCACACAAATGTAGAGAAGTATACAAATAAACTATTGAAAAAGAGTAAAGCAAATGCAGTGAAAGAAGATTACATTATTAAAGTAGATGCACATGACTATACTATTATGTGTAAGACAGGGTTATAAGAAAAAGGATGTACATTATTTTATTAGTATATACATTATGGAGTGAGTGAGTGAGTGTCTACTTATCTCTATTATAGCTCTACTGAATATTTGCTACTCTCTACTCACTACCTAATTTACTCACTATGTCTAAGTTTGTATAGTTCTCTTATATGTGTACACCTATTAGTAACATTCAAAATCCTAATATATTGATGATGTACAACAAAGTATTGTACAAAATAGCGGGTACATGTGCGGTTACCAGCATGGTGGCATTTACGGTTAGCCATGTGGCTATTGGTGCTGCCAGAGTTTGTTAAGGGTGCAATGCCCTACGACCACCTTCATGAGGTCCGATGACACTATGGGTAACGGTGGATCCCTTGGATCAACACTTGGCAGGAGGTACAATGGCACTATGGGTAAGAGTGGATCCCATGGATCAAAACACCTGGCATGCCTAGTGGTTTCACTTTAGTAACCTTCTATCCTTGTCAGAGAAACAACTGGTAAAGGGTTGGTGTCACTACACTTGCAAGTTTCTATGCCTCTCTCTTTTTTTTTTGTTGCATTTTTTCTCTAATTCATAGGCATCTACATCCTCCGCACTGCACTCTAGACCACCTGACGTTGTAGGTTCTTTCATATAATCAAACAGCTTCTCCATGGAGGGATGGAGACTCTGACAAGTAGACACTTGGACATACATTTTTTCTTCCATTTCCATCTAGGGGTATAATACATGTTTGTCCTCCCCATCTAGTTAGTTTGGGCTACCAACGTTGGATGTAGAAGTAGCCCCTTATTTCACTTCAGAAGTAGTGCTATTTCATGCACGTGATGCATCCAAAAGATGTGTGCATGGAATATATGAAGCTGAATGTCTAGATAATTCGAGACTAATGCCCTTCATTAACACAATGTTAGACAAGGTGGCAAGGAACAAAATGTGTAACCTCATGGATATGGCTACAATGGATACAATCAACTTAGCATAGCACTAGAGGACCTAGAAAAGAACACTTCATCATTGAGTGGTAAACCTTGATGTACAATGTCATGCCATTTTTGCTAATATATTTTAGAGATTCTTAATAGAGTCCTCATAGATTTCATGCACAAGATTATAGATTTCATGGATAAGTTCATGATAGTTTTATTGATTTGTAACCTATTCCAAGATCATCAAATTCTTAGGCTACTTAAGGGTAATATTTGAAAGATATAGGTAGATAAGAATTGGCCTCAATCTATACACGTGTGTTTTGTATGTGTATAAAGGAAAAATATTGGGACATATCATTTTTAAAGGAGGGAATCTTGAAAACAAGAAACAAGATCAAGGTTATCAAAGAAATGCAAACCCCAACAACAATAACACAGGTGTTTCTCATTTGTGGGTTATGGTAGCTTTACCATAGATTTCATCCAAGTGTTTTTCATGATAGCAACACCCTTGTACAAGTTATGTTAGCTTTTATTCAAGGTTCATCTTGAAGGGTTTTTAAGGATAGCACACAAGTTATCAATACTGGATGCAAGATTCATATGGGGCGAGAAAGAGGAGAAAGTGAACTTCATGGGAACTAAAAGAGGAGAAAGTGTTTCATGGGCACTAAAAGAGAAAGAAACTGGTCCAATTTTGAGAGAACCTAGATGGGATATCATCTTTCATGTGCACATGTGGACACTATAGGAAATTCTTATGCATTAAGATTTATGCATAAGCATAGGCTTAATGCATTGAGAGATATTTATGCTTAGTTCTTACGTATAAGGCTTATAAATTGCTTATAAAAATGTATATGGGTTAATGCATAGCCTTATGCATAGGTTATGCATATGGCTTAATGTGTTGAGAGCTCTCTTTATGAATGCATAGAGCTCTTTATGCATGCATTAAGACCTCTTTATGCATGCATTGAGAGCTCTATATTATTTATGCATATGGGTTAATGCATAGCCTTATGCATAGGCTATGCATATGGCTTAATGTGTTGAGAGCTCTCTTTATGAATGCATAGAGCTCTTTATGCATGCATTAAGACCTCTTTATGCATGCATGGAGAGCTCTATATTATTTTCATGCATTATACATAGACTATACATAATGCATAAAGCTTTATGCTTATGCATATGGATTAATTCATAAAGCTTTTTGATTTTGCATATGCCTCAATGAATTAATTTTGGTACATGATGTTACAAGCATTTGGAATCTCATCACCAACAAAAGGACGATAAAGATAGGGAGAACAAAAAGGAAAGCATTTAGTGATGATGACGAGAACCAGAACACTTGTACATTATATAGAGATAATGTTTACGAGTATATGCAAGAAAGCACTAGTATATTCCACTTATGCATATGAATTTCACAAAGCTTAACTTAATGCATATGCTTAATACATTACACTTATGTATTAAGCATATGAAAATATGTATTAAACATATGCATTAATTATTAATAGCCTATGCATAATGCTTGGTTTGAGCTATATATGCATATGTTTATATGTAGAATAATAAGTTGCAAGAGTAGTGCATAGATGTTGAGTAAGCATGTACATTAGCAATATGTTGTGAATATGATTAGTGCGTAGTCACTACGTTGATTTACATAGAGTCATATTTTATTATATGGAAAAATCCATTAATTCTTAATCAAAGTAATTAATTTGTATAGGTTTGTGTTCAATGGCTAGACCCGAAACATTAATAAAGATAGTCAATAACATGTTCAGTGTTGCTCACATACCAAAACAATCAAGATGCATAAAACACTGCTCTTCAGAAAGTAGTATGTTGCTCGCAGATCTTATTCGTGGCATATAAGAGTGTAGCAGGTGCACTCAAGATGACATCAACAAAGCACAAGAGACACTTTCCAAAGCACTCACAAAGTGGAGGGAGAATTGATCACTTCCATGCAAGAAACAATAGCTCGTAAATGAGCTTGTAGATTTAGTGTAACGAGCTTAGCAAATGTAGCTTAGGATTTAGGTGTAATGTACTTCTCATAATGGAGTCTCATAATTATCTACTTTTCTTTTATCATTTACTTTTTCTAAAGTTTAATGGAAGATGAAAACAAAGGCAAAGCTGATGCATTAATTTAATTAGTTTTCGATGTCTTTATCTTTATTCATTTTTGGACATAAACACCTTATGTAGATTATGTATGTAATTTGTAATATAATCCATGACATTATTGTATTGTAATTATTTTTTATGTTTTAAGTATTTAAGTGTTCTTTAAAAATGTAATTAACTAGTGTTTAAATAATGTGATTAAAAAAACAGGAACAAAATGGGGAGAGATGTGGAGACACGTGTCCCCACAAATCTCACCTATTCTATCCCCTTTTTTTTGCAAACAATCCACAACTATAGTCGGGTGCACTATATACGCGAATAGATGCATGGCTGTACATGTTATTGTACACACAGTTAATCATGCACTGATAGCAGCATGAATGTTTTTTTATATATAGATTCTTTTAAATTTGCATGGCTCTCGATGTGGCGGTTGTGCTCTTCATTTGTAGTGACACCTACCTAATCCTCTCTGCTGATATACACCAAATCTATATTATATTCTCTTCATTTGTTGTAGTGACACCTACCTAATCCTCTCTGCTGATATACACCAAATCTATATCATATTCTCAAACCTTCTCTCTCATAAAGTGATAATGTACCTTAATGTACTTGAACTATAGGAAAAGCATTTGCTTAATACTCCACCCTTGTGTTGTTTTTATGGATAACATAAATTCTCTATTTTGTAAGGTTCTCTTTATAATAAGGAGTATCCATTATGGTAAGCACACGAGCACAATTCTTAGTTTAGACACTAGATGGTGGCCAAGTGTGGCCAAATGGTTAGAAGACTACTTATGTAGACTTGCTACTGTGCCAAGTAACCACATAAGTAATATGTTTCATGCTAAGTAACCACATTAATAAGTGTTAGAAAACAAACCATGGATACATTGTTCTTGGGTTACAAGGCATGTTTGAGGATCCAAAGTCTCAGATGGACATTATAGTTAAATATAGTCCCAATCATACTACTAGATTATCCTCTTACCTTGACATGGACGGGTGCAGGAATGTAGATACACTATGTGCCATTATCACTAGCACATCACTAATTTAGTGATGATGACCTTGATTCAACATCCTACCATAGCTTAAAGCTTGCAAGTTCTAAAGAAGAAGTATGAGCTGAGGAATCAGAAAAGGAGATTTAAAACCTTGAGAATCAACTTGTACCACAAAAAGGATATTTGATGGAGACACAAAAAAACAGTTCATATTGTAGGTACAAAGAATCTGTAGGATCATATGGTGGTGGTGGGGATCACTAAGACAGATGAAGAATTGGCAAGAAGATGCATCAAAGTGTGATCCCCAAACTATGACAATTTGCAGACTTCACTAAAGCAAAAAAGAAGTTCATATATTGCAGGTATAAAGAATCTGTAAGATCAAATGGTGGTGGTGGGGATCACTAAGACCGATGAAGAATTGGAAAGAAGATGCATCAAAGTGTTATACCCAAAGTATGACAATTTGTAGACTTCACTAAACATGATCTTATGTAAAGAGAGGGCAGTGCAATTTTGGCAATTCAACTCCTACTTTTAATCGATAATTACTCTTTGCTCTCTGGTATTCTTTTCTTATATTGTTTATGTAGCCAAAAATCTCTTTTAATTATCTTTCCATCCATATCATTAAGATTTTAATCCTAAGTCTCATTAATGGCCATAAATTCTCCCAAAAATGCTTCCTTTTAGGCATTTTTGGATAATTTTATACCCTTGTAGTAAAATGCTCAAAACATTTTATTCGGTTGTCTATTTTGAAAAGAACTAATTTCAAAGAGGCTCTTCACATTGCTTTGAATAAGGAGGATGCTTTCCAAATTGATTCCACATTCTAATCTTCTCTAATCATGGTGCCAACTCCCTACCTTGAGTAGAGTCAACCTCAACATCGCAAGCATCAACTCCATCATTGGATCACAACATTACAGAGCTCATGGCATAATTTATTGATTTAAAGTTAAACTTAGTCAGTGCAAGGTCACCTAGGATTCCATGGGTTGAGTATCAACCTAGGGATAGAAGTAATGTTACATGTTGTGAATGTCAAGAAAAGGAGCACTATTGCACATTGAGTATCCAAAATCGAGAAAAAGAGAGAATAAAAGTGTAGCGCTTCTAGAAGAAATTTTTTTTAAAGAAGAAGATAAGAAAACCTTGATGCTATTAATGGTAAAAAGGGGTCATAGAACTAGGAGTCAGGAAGAAGAAGAAATAGAAGAAAAATACAAAGAAGAGGAGGGCAGAAGAAGAAGTTTTCTAGGAGAAAAATTTGGCAATCTGATTTTCCTCTTGGACAAAGAACTCAAGTTATGATCTTAGGGAGAAAAATACACAAATCACATTTGTTCACAATCAAGCACTTTCTTCAAAGCTCAGTAATAAGGAATGGGGTAAGCTAGAAAGCATAAGAGAATCAAAGAAAAAAGGAAGAAGGATAATGGAACCACGATGGCTTCAAAGGTGGTGGGAGATGATGATGTCATCTCATTGATAGAAAAACAATTTCTAATGCATATATTCATGGAGGTGTGTCAATCAATATCACAAATGAAAAAACAATGAAAGACGTTGATTTGAAGTTATCTTCTACTAACTCTCCCTATCAAACTTGCTGATAATACCAAGGTGAAAACCCTAGAAGTGGCAAAAATTTTGGGTGGATATATGTGGTATTTCTATGCCTATAACTTTCTAGGCTATTTCTACAAAGCCAGATGCTAGGGCTTACCCATTGATCTTGGTAAGGCCATGTCTTTGCCAAGTAAAGGTAATTCAAAAGTGGAGGATAGGTGATCTCATTCTCCAAGGAAACAGTAAGAAGGTGTGCTACAACATTAAGAGCTTTCAAGAAGGTGATAAAGTTTTCAACTTTTGATAGTTCTAAATGAGAGTTAACTGATGATGAGACAACAAGTGAACTTAGAGGACTCCATCTTAGAAGGAGAGGTGTTGGCCTCATCATGGAGAATCAGAGGGACTTTGAATGAGGTGAACCCTTGGAAGGAAAATCTTCAACAATAACTTTTGAGCATAGGGATACGGATCACACTAGCCTTCTCACCAACAAAATGAATATCTACTTGATGATTCCATATTAGGTAATGAAAGGGAAGAATATTTATAAATGTTGAATATATTTATAAATCTTTTTATAGATAGCTATTCTTAGATATTCTAGGTTACCTTAGTCGAGCACAAGATTGACCTATTGACCTAAAACCCTAAAGAAAGCTAGTGGTGTAGAGGATAAGGCAGCAAGGGTAGTGAAAGAAGAGGTGGTGCTGAGAAAAGAGGTAACTAACTTGCTTGAATCTGGGTTTATCTTTCTAGTAGAAGATTCATAATGGGTTTCTTTAGTTGTGGTCACTCTAAAGAAGGGAGAAAAATTGCATGTTTGTGTGGATTTATGTCCCTTTAATGCATGCACAAAGAGGGATCGTTACCCTTTATCCTTTTAGGATGAAATTTGGGATCAAGTTGTAGGTCATGAATTATGTTAAGTGTGTGATGGCTACTCTAGATACTTCCAAGTCATGATCTGTGAGAATAAAGATCCAAAAAGACATCATTTGTTACACCTTGGGGAGTGTATGCCTATAGGATCATATAATTTATCTTAACTAATGCATCAACAACATTCCAAAGATTCATGAGTCAAGTATTTTCACCCTACTTGGGCAAGTTTATTTTGGTTTTTTGGATGATTTTTATATTTACTCTAGGTGCATGGATCACTTGGAAAAATTAAGGCTAGCTTTAAAAAGTTTTAAAATTATGTGTAAAGGGATGTGTCAATCCTTGTAAATGTCACTTGGCATAGAAAAAGGTGGTTCTCTTAGGACATTTTGTCTTAGAAAAAGGAATTGAGATGGACCTAGAGAAGGTGCAAGCTATTTTGGCCCTCCCACCACCTACCGATGTGAGGGGGGTCTATTAGGAAATATAAAGTATTATCAACAATTTGTCGATATGCTTTTGGAAATTGTATATCCTATTAATATTTAAACAAAAAAGGATGTGTGTTTTCAATGGGTTCAACAAAATTCATTCTTTCACATTGCTTAAATAATGAATGAGTCAGGATCTAACTGTGTGGCCTCAGACAGGTAGAAGGATGATTTCTATATAAATCCAAGTGTGTCGACACATTCAGTGGGTGCAATACTCCTATAGAAGGGATACCAAGGATGCATGTAGCTATTTTATTGTGCAAGCTGACAACTTAATGATGCATTGGAGAAGTTGTTGAGAAATGTGGTGCCAAAGTGCACAGGGAAGCGATAAGGAGTGAGTTGAGTAAGCCAAAAAAGAGCAAAGTCTAACATGCATAAGAAAAGGAAATTATCCCACATTGATGTATAAGCCCAAGGGTGTACCTCCTCATATAAAAGGGGGCCATTTCAAGCAATGCAAATATAGCACTTTCACACATCTCAAGCCTCTTTATGAGTACAAGTCTTAATCTAGCCTAATTGTGCTTCAGTCATTGCACATACTCATCATCATGAGTGTACTTAGGTATCATCCACCCTAGATTATCTTAATCATATGTCATTAGTAGGTTATTAGATAAACCTTAATCTACATATCTATGTGTAGGAGATATCATGAATCTTAACATGGTATTAGACCAACCCCTCTCCCCATGAGGTTCTCCAATCTTGCCATTATCATTAGCTTGCATTAGTTTAATCACTTTGTGTTAGCTCCAATCCCACCTCGTTATAGTAAGGCTTATCCACTCAATTCACTAATGATGGAATATTTCCAAGCTTGTCATTGCCAAATCTACACCATTGCCTCTCATGCAAGACTAGGTAATCCTCTCGAACTTTCACTAGCTCATTAGCCCTTCATTAACACTAATTATATCATTAGAGGTCTTAAACACCAACCTTATCACAAGATTAAGGAAGTGGCTAAATTTGCATCTAAGAAATCTTCTCATTTCCTTGAGCACTACCCAAGATCTTCTAGGAGAATATCAAACTCTCCAAGGCGAAGCCTACAACCAAGCATTTGCCGAATTCGCTCAGTTGCCATTTCTTGCTTTTGCAATCTGCCAACTACTAAATGCTTCTTCTCCTCGCCTATATAAAATTGGGGTTAGTTCTTTCAATTGAGGTTTCTACATGGTATGAGGTATCTAAATCCTGAATCTTGAGTTAAGTTGTTCAATGTACTAGCAGCAATCTGTAAAAAAATAAGTTAGCAAAATTTTGCATTTATACACCTGTTTCATGAGAAATTGGGCTTGATCCACCACTTGGGGAAGTGGGCCTCTTCAAGCTTAAATACATTATCACAAAATCCCCTTCAACTCTTGCATCTATAAGCTCAATTTGAGCCTCCAAGTTTGCATCTCATAAGAACCTAATTAAATTGCTAATCCCTATCATTAGTAAGAAATTAGCAAAAATTACGATTAATGCACACTAAATTTGAAAAATGAGGGTGTTTTTGGGTTTTCTAAGCATCAATGGATACCACACTGCACTTTGGGCATGTTGGAAAGGTCCTAGAAGTTAAAGAAAACTCATATTTTTGGGAATTTTTGGCATTTGATCTATCTACTGTGCTTTACTAATCTCGCACCAGCATTTTCATCACCACAAAATAAAAATATTTTTTTGCTATCCTTGTAACAAGCTTGAAGAAAATCATTGCAAATCAAAACCTATTTTGCATGCCGAATTATATACGAGGCATAGACACTACCATGAGTAGTACTCCCGTAAGACCACCTCAAATGGCAAATAAACACATGGCATTAAGCATTGGGAAGCTCATTAGGGAAGGGACATACCTTTAGCATATAAAGCACCTCACAAAGCATAATGTGATTGCACATAACATTCTCCTAAGCATGCCAAAAGCAATTTGCATGAGATGACCACATGTATGGCACTCACACATGAAAGCATATACAATGAAGCACAAATGGAACTTAAGAAAGAAGAATCAAAACACTGAAGAAGACACAATAATTTTTGGTATTCCATGTAAAAATGAAAAAAGTAAATATTGCATGAAGTTTTAATGTATACTAAAGAATATTCCCACTGCGTGTTGTGTAAAGCCTTCTATTAGGATAGTAAACTTCTTGCTATCATAGTACACCAAAAATTCAATTTTCCCTTTTAGTTGAGCAACTATTTCTCCTATTTACTCCTTGTAGGCCATGCACATTAGACACTGGAAGGTGTCGGGGGGCATTGGTCAGCAAGGCATGACACGGTATGCGTAAGTGCCCCATTCGGTGGGGAAGTCTATTTTTTGATTGCTCAAGATTGATACCAAAGGATTCTTCTTATGTCTGTGTGTGAAGAATAAATCTTACAAGGATTTTAAGCTCATCCTCTCCTCACATTCTTCTCAACTAAGTGATGGTAGCTAGCTAGATCAAAAGGCTCAATTTGGTTGGTGTGTCACTAACAACAATATTAGAAAAAATATATGCATTCATACAAGATAATGATAGAATCACAGCTATTTTGTAAGCTTACATAGAATCATTAGAATTATGTGACACATTCATAAGAGATCACGATGGAATCACGGCGGTTTTTCAAGCTTGCATAGAATCATTAGAACTATGTGGTTTTGAACTAGGTAAGAAGGAAAAATAAAATTTAGCTCCATATCTCTCTTGCTTTCTCTTGTGTGCTTTTTCTATTCTTATGTGTTTATGTGTGAAGAATAAATCTTGCAAGAAGTTTAAGCTCACCCTCTCCCCCACATTCTTCTCAACTAAGTGGTGGCAACTCGCTAGATCAAAAGCCTTAATTTTGGTGGGCCACTAATGATGATATTGGAAAAAATATACGCATTCATAAGAGATAATGTTGATTAAATCACATTGGCTTTGTAACTTGCATAAAATCATTAGAATTATGTGGTTTTAAACTACACAAGCTTGTGAGAATGGGATAAAGCGAAAAAGGAGTTATAACAACAACAACTAATGCATTAGGAAAATCACTCATCAAGTGACCTAGCAACCCGCATATGAAATAGTACAACTTATGCTTCTTCCTTAGTTGAAACTACAATTTTGAAGGCATCCTAGGGTAAGAATCTTGGTTTCAGGGGATTTATTTTAATAAGAAGGGATATTTTTCCATCCAAAGATATCTAAAATTTGAATTATCTCTCTCTAGAACATTTTCTCTCTCTAGGCCAAAATTGGTAGAAACAAGATCTTTTATTATTTTGAAAAGGGGATTGATTACAGGGGAAGAAACTAGACAACTTGAGGGGCTAGGGAGAAATCTTACATGCTTCCATTCTGCATCCATCATGAGGGCACCATCAATACCCACATTTTATGGTAGGGTGCTTATATCAAATGGTGGGATAGGTTCCCTCGGGGGTGGCTCAAAATGAGTGAGCGAAGACCCCCCCCATTGGGGAGATGACTTGGGAGACCTAGTGCTGCTTTTGCCAAAACAAAAGCAACCCCCCCACTAGCACATCTACTATCTAATACGTTGTCGAAAATTTCGGACACGGAATCACCTGCCTCTATAGCTGTCCACTCCAACAGCCTTGGAAACACTAACACAAACGGGGGCACCACCAGCCCTGGGTGAAAGTACTACTTAAATCAACTCATTGGAAGAAGATGATGATGAAAACGAAGAAAACAATTTAGAGGAGGCCGATCAACAGCATGAGGAACATCAATCTAAAGAAGATAATGATAGTGATAGTGATATTGATATGGAACCCCATCTTTTCATTGAGCTTCCATAAGATATAGACATTGATGAAGCAACACAAATGGATCTATTATAAGAAGAGATAGATTCATGATTTCTATAACTATTTCTCTTCAAAAAATTTCAACTATCTTTATTTTTTTTTCAAACTTGGATTTAAGGATTTTGATGGATGTTGTTTTAAAACCATCATCATTTTTTATATGTATGTCATAATTTCAATCTTAACAACTCTCTGGAAATTTAAATCTTAGTCTAGCAATGAAATTTTGCTGCTATGCTAGCTCTGTTGGAGCACAGTGAAATTACAATGTAGCAAAATTTTACTGTTTTAGTACGAAATGTTTCTACTTTGGTGGGCAATGAAATAGCAGTCAAATTTTACTGCTACAATAGAATGCCGTGACATCCCAACAGCCTAGACGCTGCTAAGAAATGTTGCTATGCCCTCGTCATGTTGTAGTGCCACATACCTAGTACTTATGTTGTTACAATAAATGATAGCTTTCATATCCATGGACTCACCCATATCACCAAGTGCTTTTGAAACCATACTACCTCGCAAGCTACCATAGCACCACCCCTGTACTTTGCATGTGTACTTGACAAAGAAACTATTGGTTGTTTCATATTGCTCCAACTCATAGAAGTACTCCCAAATGAAAACATAAAGCCACAGTTAGACCTCTTGTCTACGACGCTACTGGCTCGATGAGCATCTGTGTACCCATGTAGCCATATATTTGTACTAACCTCATAGAAAAATTCATAATCAAGTCTCAATCAAGTGTGGAATTTATGTACCTTAGAATCCATCTAGCTACATCCAAGTGTGTCTTCTTAGGTAAATACATAAACTAATTCACAAGTCTAACAAAATAGTTTAAATCTAGCCTAGTAATGGTCATGTAGATCAAGCTACCCACTATGTGCGTGTAAATAGTGGGGTTCTCCAAAAGCTCACTTGTACCTATGGAAATATTTGTGTTATGCTCCAGTGGCATTAAGATAGGCTTACAACCTGTCATACCATACTTGGACAACATGTCCCAAGCCATTCTGCCTCTATAATAACAAAATGCCATGAGGTGATCTCACCATGTCTATGCCCAAGAAATACTGCAGCTCACTCAAATCCTTTATCTTAGAATTTTTCTTCAAAAGCCTCTGAAAACATGTATGTCAGGAGCCTCCTGACATCATGTATGCCCAAGAAATACTACAGCTCACCCAAATCCTTTATCTTAGAATTTTTCTTCAAAAGCCTCTTGACATCATGTATGCCCAAGAAATACTACAGCTCACCCAAATCCTTTATCTTATAATTTTTCTTCAAAAGCCTCATAACATCATGTATGTCAATATCACTATCACCAGTGATAATCAAGTCACCCACATAAATAACTAATAGCATGATCCCTCTATCTATCTTTTTTACATAAAGTGAAAAATTTACATTGGATATCTAAAACCCACTGGTAACAAGATACTCCCTGATCTTGTTTGACCATGCTCTAGGTCTTCGTGCCATATAGGGCTTTGCGTAATCTGTACACAAAATTTGGGTGTGCATCACTCTCATAACTTGGTGGCTGCATTATGTATACTTCTTGTTGTATATCACCATACAAGAAGGCATTATTTACATCCATCTGATGTAAAGACCAACCCTTTGCTATAGCCAACAATGACAACTCTCATGATTGCCATTCTAGCAATTGGGCTGAATGTCTCCTCGTTAGTCTCAATGCCATAGGTCTATGCACAACCCTTGACAACCAATCTTGCATTATACCTACTCATTGAACCATTTGCATTATGCTTGACCTTATTTACCCACTGACATCCAATCACCTTCTTTTCCTTAGGCAAAGGCAATAACTCCCATGTTGTATTTGCATCCAATGTTACCATCTCCTCCTCATTCATCATGGCATCTTTCCATTTTTTGTTCTTGCTCAACAAAAGTGGACTCCAACTCCTGTATTGCTTTAACCATGTAAGCATAATGATGGGCTATGTATCCATCATATCTTAACCTACCAACGGGGCACCTAACCCTTGTAGACCCGCGTACACCTAGATCATTTCGCTAGGTGTACTCAAAATAGCCTTGGTTTTCTTTACACCAAGAGTAACCAGAGGTGGATACCAAGCTCCTCATCAAGGCTCTGCTTAGAGCCACTAGAGTCACCATCCACATATGAGTGACCTACTAACATTTTTGGGAAAAAATATTAATCTACCATTGTTGAAATATGGTGCCCGCCATGTCATGTATGGGGTACATGTATGTGAGAGCAAGGTAGATGAAGCCTAGAATGTCATGAAATAGGAATGGATGAAGGCTAAGGTTATTTGGGCATGTGAATGGATGAATGTAAGAAGGAGTCAATGGTCAAAAAGTAGGCACATGGAAAGTGCAAGGGAGCTGAAGGCACATGAATAGCATAAGGGTGCATGGAGAATGTGGATGTGAGCTATAAATGGATGTAACAAACTCATTTTCTTAATTCAAAAATGTGAGCATGTGATTAGCCCTAATCCACATCTTATTTTCATTAGTGTCAATATTATGCTATAATCGGGTGGTTGCAAGATCAGGGTGCCCAGTTCTGTCCACTCAGGCACCCTGTAAACAGTAAAAAAACAGGCATTTGTTCACCTTTAGTGGCTTATCTCTCCTAGTAAATTAAGGAATTTCGTTTCAAGTTCTTATGTTGGAACATCATATTCAAAGTTGGAAATATAGTTGCATAATTTGATTAAGAATTAGATAGTCAAAAGTCCTCATTTTCTTAGGTACAAAGTCAATGTATACACCCTGTCCCAAATTTGAACTGATTCCATAAAATGCTAATATCTTTTACATATAAACTCATATGAGATTCCCACTTTGTACCTTAGATCTTCACATAATATGGAGCTTAACTTGATTTTTTGAGAAAATTTTAAGATATTTGTCTATTTTCTTTAAATATTTCAAGGTCTTTAAAATGTTATAATATACGCCACTTTTTGTACCCACAATAGCTACCACTTAAAATCCTCAATCTTGTAGATCAAAAGAGTGGGTAGATATTGAGACATTAGTAGAATGTGGTGGTTAATAAAAATTACAAATCCAATGGTTGGATTTTTAATGATCTCTTTTTCAAAATTCTTCCAGACTATCAGAAGGCCTGCAAATATTAATAATCTAATTAGTAAAATTACATTTTTGATGTGAATCATCTAAAACCTATATGGACTAGTGTACTTGTAATGGTGCATCTATGGAAAAATAAATTGGATCACTCTAAGTATGGAAAGATCATTTGTTTATCATTTCATCATATTTTTGATTAATTTTAATTAATTAGATTAATTTATATTAATTTAAGTTGTATTGGGTTAATTTAAGGGCAAGCGTATTTTCTATTATTTGCTTGAGCTCACTTTAAGTACCTTGCCCCCCAAAATTTTCTCTCCAAGCATTGTCCCAGTCCAGCATAAACTGGATAAAACTGGACACCCTGATCTTGCAACAACCCAATCATGTCTTCTTCAACCTTTCTTCCACCATATCTCTTATTTGCTCATATTGATACACCCATATCCATCTCATTTAACATGGTATTAGAGCCAATTTCATTCCTTTCATCTCGTTACCACTCCATAAATCATAATTAGTAATATTAAATCCCTATAGTGATTAATTATCTTTCTTATCCAAAAGAATATTTGTTTGGCAAAGAACCACCCTCCATTGCTCAATCTCTCCACCATTGGGCAAGCCCTTCAAAGGGGATTGTAGAAGACCTCTAGGAAACCATGCACTGTGAGTAAGTCGAATCCCTCAAGCCATGCATATCCGGGTGAGGTATTCCCAAGAATTTCCTTCCTTGAGATCATTCCCCAAGTATTGATTCCATTAGTTGTTCTATTAAACTTTACTTATAGTATATCCATCTATTTCTCTTATTTGAGCTTATCTATCTATTTCTCTTATTTGAGCTTATTTTTATGTTGAAAATCTCTAAGGATATTTGTTCATTGTTAAGTTATATTCTTAAGGTCTTCTACTTAAGGTCTAAGGACTTATCCTTAAGGTCTACTCTTAAGGACTTATCCTTAAGGTCTACTCTTAAGGACTTCTCCTTAAGGTCTACTCTTAAGGACTTCTCCTTAAGGTCTATTCTTAGGGTCTTCTTCTTCCTTGAAGGTTTCTCAAAAATTTCCAATCTTTATTCCTTCTCTTGATTGGATACATTTTCCTTACTATAGATTATTAATTACTTCACAACTTGGACTCTTTGAATTGAGCACATCCAATCCTTTGTTTTCCTAACTTTGGCCCTATTCTTATTTTAGGTTAATATGTACTCCCCGATTCCAAGAATAGTCAGGATTACTTCGAAGAATAATTAGGATTTTTTCTCTCTAAAGATAAGTGATCTTTGAGATTGATCCAATTTTTATATATCTATAGAATTTGTATTTCTAAGGTTAAATCTAAGGTCTTGATCTAGTTGTGACCTTAATCTTACCCAAGCATATTAATGCAAGTAAGAAACTTCTCTTTCTCTCTCTAGAATTCTTGGCTATCATTGCACCAATAAGTCTCCCAAGAAGAAATTCTAATTTGAATCTTAACAATCTTTGATTTTCTTCTATTAAATTAGTTTAATCTCCCATCTTGCCACTATCTTTCTCTCTCTACATTTTAAACCCTAGTTTCTCTCTCTAGGCATAGGGGTAACCCTAAATTCACAATTTAATGATAAGTGATTCGAGTTATGTTTGAGCAATCCGCGCTCGTGACAGAGTAATGGTGACTTTCTATGTCAATTGTAGAGAATATTATTTTAGGCAGCATTATTAGTCCCTATTCATGTGGCTGCATCAATGGGACAAGGACAAAGAAAAGTTTATTGTGGAGGTAGACATAGAGTGTCTCCCACATTATTCCTTGAATGTAATCTTGGCTATGATTATAGAAAGTCTCAATTTGTAAAGGAGTATAGGATTCATGGCTAAAGTCTCTTTACGTAGATATATATTTAACTGGGCGGCGTAATCATCTTAGTTTGTATCCTCCTCATAGAAAATTTATAATTGTAGGTCACCATCATCATTTTAAGGTTTTTGGATCCCAAGATTGAAATCTTTTTCTAGCAATGTAATAAAAACATAATAAAATAAATATTTTTTATAATGACTGCCAAGATTTTGATTCAAGAAGAGTCTTTTCTTTTAAAGAAAATTATGAGGTACAAGCATTAAGTGCAAAATGTTGTGCCTGATATTGAGACAATGGATATAACGATGTCAAAGAGGCACTTCACAGGTCTTAACCAAAGTTATTTCAAATTAAAGGCATAAAAAATATTAGAGAAGTAGTTCTAAACTTGACCGATTCCATGAATGAGTACTTTGATATTATAAGGTATAATGATAGAAGCAAGATGGCTATTGCTAGGCTAAAAATAAGGCTTTGGATAAATGGTGTTGCTCAAAAATGTTGTAGGAACCATATTTTGTCTAGCCATCTAAATTAAGACCAACTTACCTGGGAAGAAATGAAAGCATTTCTCCATCTATCAAAGGTTTTATCTCCCTAGATTTAAAAAGGAGAGACAAATAAATTTTTAGAATTATCCAAGCAGGGAGATCCACCAAAGCATACCATCAGTCTTATGTAAACCTTTTTTGTTATGCTCCTAGGATGGATAATGAGACCCTTCTTCATTGATTTGTCAAAAGGTTGGATCCTATGATGGATGATGAGACCCTTCTTCATTGATTTGTCAAAAGGTTGGATCCTATGATGGATGATGAGACCCTTCTTCATCGATTTGTCAAAAGGTTGGATCCTTCCCTGTATAGATTGGTAAAGAATGCAAAGACCTTCATGATTATTAGTCTTATGCAAGCCTTGTTTGTCTTCTTTGTTATGCTCATGTGATGGATGATTCTTCATCTATTTGTTATTAGAAGGTTAGATCCTCCCCTAGATGGATTGGTCATGTGAAGCCATATTTGATAGCTAAAGTAAGGATGGCTAAGGATTTTGTGTAATCTTTTCCAAAGGAGACATACTAGCACAAGCCTTTATTACCCGCTTCCCTGAAGTGAGCTCCATTAGATCCTCCCCCCCTAGATAGATTGGTAAATAATGTGAAGCCCTCTTTGATAGCTAGTAAGGATGGCTAAGGAGACATCTTTTCCTAATAAGAAATCCTAGCACAAGCCTCTATTACCCCCTTCCCATAAGAGAGCTCCATCTAATTTTGGGTTACTAAAACGACAAAAAGAAATTGGGGACACGATTGGAGCCAAATATTGAAGTTGAGTGGACCTAGACCAAACTGATCTGGAAAATTCTAGAAACAGTTTGCTTGGTTAGAGTCTCACTTTTTCCTATAAATAGAAGCCCCCCCCTTTGTTAAAGCTTAATGGTGTTTATGCAATGTTACTCTACTCCTGTCCTGAGAGTCATCTACATTGAATTTCTTAATAATTCAATTGTTTTTAGCCTAATCCTCTCCAAAGTGATTTGGTCCACTCTTGCTTCAAACAAGAGTAGAACCCTCAATCCCTCAAGCCAAAGGAGAGCTTACAAGCTTCATGTAAGCTAATTTTCTTACTTATTTATAAATTTTAAATCTATGGTTTTCTTGATTTTTATGTTTTGCAATTAATTGAATTAAATTCAAATGCTATGCCTTGATGAAAAGGCCACCCCCTTCTCTTCTTTACATTCCAGCCTTTCTTAATCCTAGAAAGATTAACTAAGGGATTATTAAACTCTTCTTATTGTTTACTCTCTTGAATTAAGAAAATTATGTAGATTAGAGTCATTTGAATCTAATTTGGGTTAAATTAAGTTAAATTAGAATGATAAAAATGAGAAATGGTCAACCATACAAAGAAGGTTATGGTAAAATTTTCCAAAATTTTATGGAAATGGAAGTTTGTTTTTATGTTATTCTCCAAAAGAGTAATTCTTCCCACCATTTTTGCATCTAAAAGAAATATTCTAATCACTCCATGTACATATTCACCTACTATTAATATGCATGGATATCACTGATATTAATTATTAAATTGATTTCTATGCATAGAAAGATGCATAATGGAAAATTTTTATTATAAAAGTGTTATTCTTATTAAATTTGATTTTTATGCATAGAAAGATGCATAAAAGATTTTTTTTATTATAAAAGTGTAAATTTGATTTTTATGCATAAAAAGATGCATAAAGGAATGTTTTTATTATAAAAGTGTTATTCTCATTAAATTTGATTTTTATGCATAGAAAGATAAATAAAAGAGTTTTTTTAATTATAAAAGTGTTATTCTCATTAAATTTGATTTCTATGCATAGAAATCAAGGATTTGATTTCTATAAATAAAAAGATAAATAAAAGAGTTTTTTTTATTATAAAAGTGTTATTCTCATTAAATTTGATTTCTATGCATAGAAAGATGTATAAAGGATTTTTTTTATTTATAAAAGTGTTATTCTCATTAAATTTGATTTTTATGCATAGAAAGATGCATAAAAGAATGTTTTTTTTATAAAAGTGTTATTCTCATTAAATTTGATTTTTATGCATAGAAAGATGTATAAAGGAATTTTTTTATTATAAAAGTATTATTCTCATTAAATTTGATTTTTATGCATAGAAAGATGCATAAAGGAATTTTTTTGATTATAAAAGTGTTATTCTCATTAAATTTGATTTTTATGCATAGAAAGATGCATAAAGGAATTTTTTTAATTATAAAAGTGTTATTCCTATTAAATTTGATTTTATGCATAAATAGATGCATAAAAGGATTTTCTTTTTTTTTAAAGTGTTATCCATTGAAGTTGATTTTTATACATAAATAGATGCATAAAGAATTTTTATATCAAAATTAGAGTTCTCTTAAATTCTATGTTTAAATTTCATGCGTATTTGATAAATGAATAATTAAATACTCTAAGAGAGAAATTTCTATTGTTTTATATTCACACAGATTGTAAAAAGAAATTTCAAGAAATCTATCGAGATTGAAATATTCAGATAAATGATTAATTTATTCCTCATTGGAATTCATAACTAATTTGGAAATCAGTTAAGTGTATATTCAAAGAAAGAAATTCGATAAATTAGTAACTGAATTATCAAACCTTTTTGAGAAAGATAGTTCAGGAAAAATCTTATCAATCCTCTCGAACCGTGAATCAGACTATGACCAAGACCAAACTCTTTTATCAGTTTCAAGGAAAGAAGGTGTGACCAGTTTAGAAAAATACTCTCAAAACTCTCGCCAAATCTGAAACTAAGTTTGAGACCCTTGGAAATGATATGTGGATCAAGGTTATGGAATTCGAGGAATTCTGGTATGAAATTCAAAATTTCGTTCAAGAAGTTTTGGGGATACTGATTTAAGAAATATTCCTTGTATTAAAAAGAAAGTCAAACTGAAAACTTGCATAGAAACCCTGTTTTCTTAAAGGACTGTCTTACGTTAGAATACTAGAGAGAGCATTTGGTATATGTTTTTCTAAGGGAAGTTTGGTTGCAACCGCTGGCGAGGGAGTGTTCAATGGATGGCTCACACGGCAAAGCATGCCCAGGTCTTGACCAGCCTCGATATGGTTGAAAAATAGTGTGCTTTCGGTACGATGGACGAGGGTCGACAAAGCGGTCCCTGAGTGAAGTACCAGGACACCTAAGGAGGATCCTGTGGAGGAATCTCACCAGGTGATGCACGGGCTCGCGGTGCCTAGGATACCCATGCGTATGTCGTGGAAGATTTGTATGTTGGACGAAATGATTATTATAATCTGTTTACTGGATCTCATTACTAGCCAGCTGGTCTCTCAACGGAGAGTCCAGAGTGATACTGTTTTTTTTTAGAAACAAGGGGCTTGATGGAATTTTTGAGTTATGATATCTATAACCAATAACTGTTTGTCAATGGATTATTTTATATGTTAAAGTTTTAAAGAGGAGTGTGTGCGTATCTGTATTCGAAAGCAAAAGTTAAGAAAGGCATTCAATTATGGGTGGGTGAGTAATTGTCTGGTTCTACCGATTCTAGTGAATGGGTGGTGGCTAAAACCCATGGGCCGGATGGGGTTAGGCTAGAATCAGTGGAGTTTTAATAATTAAATTGGAATAATAAGAATATGCTTAGAATTCGAGTAGTTAAATAAAACCCTGAAGAATTTCTCAAATGAGTAGATCAACGGCTATGCCTGATTTCAGTTAGGAAAAAAGCGTTGATTTCCTTAGATGATTAGATCAACGGCTGTGCTTGATTTCGGTTAGGTAAAAGCGTTGATTTCTTCAAATTTAAGTCAGTAATAGTTTTCCTTCTATCTGGTTTATTCAGGTGCAGGATAGTTTAGTCTCTTGACCCCGTTAAAAAATTCGTTAAGAAAATCAAAAAGGTGGAATCGTCCTTGTTTTCGGGGCAAGGAAAAATTTCCCGGTTTTGGTTTCAGAATGACCACCAGTTTAGTCTCATGTCTGGACATTTGAGGGCGAGGCCCCGAGTGGGAAACCCTACCCCTCGCGCAACCCATTGATTAGGGTCGATATTTCCAGACAGATGCAGTCATTCCGCAAGGATATAAAAGCTGCCCAGGATAGACAGAAGCAGTATGTAGATAAGAAGAGGTCAGACAAAAAATTCAAAGAAGCAGATATGGTCTTCATTCGAGTATGCCCCAAAAGAAGTTCTCTATCTCTTGGGAAGTACAAGAAGTTATCCCCCAGATATTGTGGGTCATATCTGATTACAAAGAAAGTAGGTGACTTAGCCTATGAACTTCTTCTGCCTCCTCATCTCAAAGTACATAATGTATTTCATGTCAGCGTACTTAAGAAGTATGTATCGAGCCCGAATCATGTGCTTAATGATGAACTCTTAACTTCTTCAACCCAAGGGCAGATGGAACTCCAACGTGAAGAAATCCTTGATGTTTGAGAGAAGGTTCTCAGGAATAGAATTCTGAGAGAATTATTAGTCAAACAGAAGTTCTATCCTTTTGAAGATGCCACCTGGAGAAAGAAGCTGAAATAATGCGAGATCACCCTCCCCCCCTCCCCCCCCTCCCCGAGTTGGCGAGATGAGGACATCTCACGTTTTTCAAGTGGGACAGGATGTAAGATTCCTCCCCAGTCCCTCAAGTTATCCAGTTTCTTCCTTTGTAATAATCAATCCTCTTTTCAGAATAATAAAAGATCTGGTTTCTACCTGTTTTGGTCTAGAGAGAGAAAATATTCTAGAGAGAGAGGTAATTTAGTTTTTAGATATCTTTGGATGGAAAAATATCCCTTCTTATTAACATAAATTCCCCCGAAATAGAAGTTTAAAAAAAATTCCTAAGGTGCATTAGAAATAAATTATAATATGCACAAAAGACCTTAGTTTAAGAGTCCTGATTTTTTGAAAATTTTGGATTAAGGTTCTTATGGACCAATAAGATTAATTCAAATGTAAGGAGGAGATAAATTGGAGAATAAAAGAAAAACTCCCAAAAATGAGTAAATGCTCACATAAGATGAAGAGTGGACTAAGAAAACAATTAAAAAAGTGAGTTTTAACACCTCACAGTGGGGATCTCCCCTCATGAAGGAGGCACCTTTTTTCTCATCACTACCCCCAATTTTAAATCAATAAAATGAGATATTTCATCTCTCCTCTCTCCTATAAAGTAAGCTGAACTGACCCAAAAATGGTCAAAAATTGACCAAACTGATCTAAAAAATTCTAGAATCAGTTTGCTTGGTTAGAGGCTCACTTTTGCTTATAAATAGAAGCCTCCTCCTTTGTTAAAGCTTAATGGTGTTTATGCATTGTTACTCTACTCCTCTCTTGAGACATCTACATTGAATTTCTTAATAGTTCAATTGTTTTTAGCCTAATCCTCTCCAAAGTGATTTGGTGGCCACTCTTGCTTCAAACAAGAGTAGAACCCTCAATCCCTCAAGCCAAAGGAGAGCTTACAAGCTCCATGTAAGCTGATTTTCTTACTAATTTACAAATTTTAAATCTATGGTTTTCTTGATTTTTATGTTTTAAAGTTAACTGAATTAAATTCAAATGCTATGGCCTTGATGAAAAGGCCACCCCCTTCTCTTCTTTACATTATTCCAGCCTTTCTTAATCCTAGAAAGATTAACTAAGGGATTAATTAAACTTTTCTTATTGTTTACTCTCTTTAATTTAGAAAATTGTGTAGATTAGAGTCCTATGAATCTAATTTGGCTTAAATTAAGTTAAGTTAGCATGATAAAAATGAGAAATGGTCAGCCATACAAAGGAGGTTATGGCAACATTTTCTAAAATTTTGTGGAAATGATGCTTGTTTTTATGTTATTTCAAAAGAGTAATTCCCAATATTTTTGCATCTAAAAGAAATATTCTAATTACTCCATGTACATATTCACCTATGAATATGCATGGATATCACTGATTCTGATATGAAATTCAAAATTTCCTTCAAGAAGTTTTCGGGGTACTGATTCAAGAAATATTCCTTGTATTCAAAAGAAAGTCAAACTGAAAACTTGCATAGAAACCCTGTTTTCTTAAAGGACTGTCTTACGCCAAAATGCTAGAGGGAGAATTTGGTATATGTTTTTCTAAGGGAAGTTTGATTGCAATAGCTAGCGAACGGCTCACGTGGCAAAGCCTACCTAGGTCTTGACCAGCCTCGGTATGGTTGAAAAATGGCATGCTTCCAGTATGATAGGCGATGGCCGACGAAGCGATCCCTGAGTGAAGTACTAGGGTACCTAAGGAGGATCCTAGAGGGTTCTGACCAGGTGATGCACGGGCTCACGGTGCCTAGGACACCCATGCGTATGTCGTGGAAGATATGTATGTTGGACAAAATGATTATTGTAATCTGTTACTCAATCTCGTTTGCTGACCAGCTGGTCAACAGAGAGTCCAGAGTGATACTATTTTTTTTTTGAGAAACAAGGGACTGGATGGATTATTTTAACAAATTGGCTGGTGGCTAACCCATGGGCAGCACACTGGAATCAGTGGAGTTTTAATAATTAAATTGGAATAATAGGAATACGCTTAGAATTCGAGTAGTTAAATAAAACCCTAAAGAATTTTTCAAATGAGTACATCAACGGCTATGCCTGATTTCAATTAGGAAAAAAGCGTTGATTTTCTCAGATGATTAGATCAATGGCTGTGCCTGATGTCGGTTAGGGAAAAGCCTTGATTTCTTCAAATTTAAGTCAGTAATAGTTTTCCTTCTATCTAGTTTATTCAGGTGAAGGATAGTTTAGTCTCGTGACCCCGTTAGAAAATTTGTTAAGAAAATCAAAAAGTTGGAACCGTCCCCGTTTTTCGGGCAAGGAAAATTTTCCCGGTTTTGGTTTCGGAATGACCACTTGTTTAGTCTCATGTCCGGACATTTGAGGGCGAGGCCCCGAGTGGGAAACCCTACCCCGCGCAAGAGGGAACTACTTCCGTTGTGCTAGCAACCGAGAATCCGATGCGCGGAGGGGGCAGAGGGGTCTCACAAAGCAAGTCATCAACCGCATGCATGTACTTGCTAACCTGGAGTTCATGAACTCCTTTAAGAAGTGGAAAGCCCACTCTCAAAGAAATATGCCATTGATGTGCTCAAGACTGAGTTCATTGTTCCACATGCGGGGCTTTGCTTCTCATGGAGGATTGGATGAAGACAAGGATGAAGCTTTTTATCTCTAACATGTGTTTGATGCGAGGAATTATAGGAAAGTGTTGCAAGACTTTATGAGGTACATCAAAACTCTTCACATCTGTTCTATACCTTGCTTCACCATAAGTGGGACAATGTCGAGCCTCCTTATGCGTCCCATGAGTGGGACAATGTCGAGCCTCCTTATGCGTCCCACGAAAGAGAATGCAATCATTGACGCATGCATGTATGCGATCATAATCCAATCCTCCAAGAGATGTCACATAGCGCCTCGCTATGTCTCTTGAGGTGGGTAGTCTATTTCCCTTTGGAAGCATGTTTGATAATAGCCTGCATCCAATATCATCAATTAGTCCTAAACCCTAAACCCTAAACCACTAATTCAAATTTGCAAGTTAGAATGCTTACTTCAATAATGCATCAAGACTTGCATTGCTCCATCCATAAACTGTTTGTATATTGAGTAGTTCAAGTGAAGCACGTAAAATAGAGAATGTGCACCCTTCAAAAACCAGTGTCGATGAAGCCTTGTAAAGATACTCTTGTTTCATATCATCGTCGTCCATACCTTTGGGATCATCCCTAAAAAGATGCCGCACCATATTATCAAACACTTCCTCTTCCACAAATTCGTGGGGTGCAGGGCTATTGTCATCCCTTTCCCACTCATCTCTGACAATAGATCCCGAAGCTCCAGCATCATCTCGTCGACGCTGCCCTCCCCCATTCCCGCCCTCGTGTCTGCTCCCCCCCGCTTGCCCTCGCGTTTGCGCCCCCTCCCCTGTGCTGCCTGGCTGTCCTGTGCGCCCCAGTGCTGTAGCGCCCGCCGTCCCCTGCCCCAGCTCCTCTCCTTCGTGCCTTCCCTCTCTTCTGCAGTGCCCCGCCCCCCCTTTCGCCAACCGTCGCCCTATCTTCCCCCCCACCCCCTTTTTCACGCTGCTTCCGCCGCCTCCCCCTGGGGGTTTTTTATCTTCGCCGCCTTACCCCCCTCCCCTTTTTTATGTTTTTTCCGTCCCCTGGGGTTTTCTTTTTGCCTTCCGCCTTCCCCCTCTGTCCTTTGTGTGCAGCTCGGTTCTTGCAGGACTCTCCGCATTCGCTCCGCCTTCGACATAGCTTCAGACACTGATGGAGGCTCCTCCCGCCCCACCTCAGAGAGACTCTCCCACAGCCCCCTCGCCCGCCCCTGACGATACCCCCATCAGGCTTTCTCTTTCGCCAGAAGAGAAAGCGAGCCTCGCCGCAGAGGTGGAATTCCTCCAGACACATTCCACCATCTACCGTATACTCATCCCAGCAGAGGGGAGATCCGGGATCTTCTCTAGGCCCGCCTTCTTGCAGATGTGGGCTAGATCCTGAACGTTCAGCTACTACTGGGCCGTGGACATTACTAGATCAAGTTCAAGACAGCCCAGAGCGTGGCCAAGGTCCTAGCCATGAGTCCCCTTGACATCAAGGGTGCTCGGGCATTCTTCAGAACTTGGCAACATGGCTTTGACCCAGTAGCGGCCAAGTAGGGAGAGTGCCTTTTCCATGTTACAGTTTGCTTCCATGGACTCCGCCGTGAGTACCTTCCGCTCCTTTCTAGGCTAGGAGCATTGGTGGGTTCGGTGCTAGAGACTAGCCCCATAGCAGCTTCAGTGGTGGCCAGAGCAGCTGGGCTACCTTCGGTCAGAGTTTTCGTTCCTGACATCTCCTCCCTTCTGAAGGTCATTTAGCTACCTAGGATAGGGGGGATGGATTGATCAGAGAGTGGAGTTCTCGAGGCTCCCGAACCAGTGCTTTAATTTGCAGGCAGGTCAGCCATCTGGCCAAGGCCTACAGCCCTCGCAGGAGACCTCGACACGCAGCCTCCGGGATACCTCCTCAGCCCCCACAGAGACCTCGACACGCAGCCTCCGGGATACCTCCTCAGCCCCCACAAAGACCTCGACACGCAGCATCCGGGATACCTCCTCAGCCCCCACAGAGACCTCGGAGTGGCAATCTGGACAAAGGCACCGTCGAGGGAGACAGCCACAGCAGCACGCCCAGAGACCGATGCAGCAGTAGCCCGAGTCTCAGCATCACTGGGTTCCCGTGAGGAACAGCTTTGCTCCCCTCCAGGAGACCCTGCGCCGAGACTGAGGACCAGGAGATGCCAGCACCCCCTCCTTCACTCCCCCTCCCCCGTCTTCCCCTCCCACCCCCCTCCTTCACCCCCCCTCCCACCTCACTTCCACCTTCGCCTCCTCCCGTCCTCGCTCCGGTTTGGGCAGCGGCCCCTTCTCCCCCCCTCCTCCCCCCCCGCCCGCCTCAGCTCCTCGGGAGGCCCTGGCAGTCCCCTGGCGTTCACCTGCACAGTCCGAAGGGCTCTGAGCACCGACCTTGCTCGAGCACCACAGAGGAGACTTACCATGCCGATTCGGGCTTCACGGATATCATCTATCCGTAGTCGGCTGAGTCGTCTCAGCACTAGACAGCGCTTGGAGGCTTTTGATTACTCCTTCACACGGATTTTTGGAGCAGAGGGCCCCCATGAGCCAGCACCCATTAGAGTTCATGTAGTGATACCTCCGGCCCCGCGGGGAGGAGGCACTTGATTCAGCGGTGGCCTTCTCGTTACCTCTCTCTGGCCCATGCGAGCGGGAGTGGACTCTGGAGCTCGCTCTTAGCACTTTGAAGACTCAACCAATTGAGTTTTCTCACCATGTGAGCGATCTGGAGGGGACAGATGTGATAGGCCGACTATGCGAGTTGGCTCATTTTTTCTTGGATCCCGGGAGTGTGGATGCCTCACGGATTCGTCATTTTGTCGTTCGTATAGTGGCAGACTTAGCACGCGATCCTGGATATGTATGCATACACGAGGTTGCTCTGTCTGAGCGGGAGGCAGTCGCCATGGGACACAACCACTGGCGCCTGATCCGTGATTCTTGCAGCACACCGGGTGGGCAGATTCGTAGCCGTTCGGGTAGGTACTATTCTCCATCCAAGATGCTTGCGAAGGTCCACCGTACGGCTGAGACAGCATCCACCTCAGCAGGTCATCCATGAGGATCATCTCACCGAATGTACAGGGCCTTGGCGGAGCACATTATATACGTTATCATGGTTGCTTGAGGCAGGAGCTTCAGAGATGCCTAGTTGGGGGTAGTATTGATATTTTGATGATGCAGGAGCACCACTTGGGTGAGACCAGGATCCGGAGATATGGTTCGGTGATGCCTGGTAGATGGGACACCTTTTGGTCTGCAGGGTTTGGCCCTTTGGGTGGACAGGAAGGAGTATGCATGGTCATTGTTGCGGATGTATGGCAGCACACCATTGTGGATCGCGGGATCATTGTGCCTGGTAGAGCACAGTATGTCATTTTGAGGACGCATGATGAGATCTTGGGCATGCTCAATGTCTATGCACCCAACCATGCTAGTGCCAGAGCAGAGTTCTGGACCCAGGTTACGGATGCATTGCCAAAGGCTGCACATTGGTGTGTCGGGGGAGACTTCAACGTGCTTGAGGACCCGGCCGATAGGGTGGGAGGAAGTCATGTTACAGTGCTTGCACGGCACGGAGCTTGTAGCTTGGGAGCGATTTTGCATGTCGCTGAGGATTACTGATGCAAGGCAGCGAGAAGGCAGCATGGGGCCTTCTCCCGCTCTCAGGAGAGTCTGAGTTTCTCTCGATCGGATCGCCGACAGGGAGGGACTAATCTATCACGGATTGATCGCTTCTATGTGGGCGACTGGTTAGGGGAGTGAGGAGGCTCTGTTGGCATTCTCGCTGGCACCTCTTTTTCAGACCATGCACCAGTTATTTTGAAACTTGAGGAGAGGACACGGGAGACCAGCTTGCAGTAGTTGAGGATCCCAGAGAGGGTACTTACAGATCCTAGTCTTGCTGAGGACATTGAGAGGATCTGGCATGATAGAGCTTTGACCAGGATGCAACAGGCCAGTGTGCCTAGGGACTCATCGAGCTTAGCTCTTTTCTGCACGCTGCAGCCTTGACACGGCTGGGAGAGACTCTCGCGAGCAGGAGCATCAGCTAAGACGCAGCCTTGCTTCGCTTCAGCGCCTTCAGGAGCAACAGCCTGCATGTGAGTGGGCGGCGTCCCAACTTAGCCAGGCACGCCAGGAGGTTAGAGAGGCAGAGGAGCAGAGACATGAGTTTTACTATCGTCGCCAGGCCTCTCAATGGGGACGCAGCTTGGTGATAGAGTGACTGGGGAGTTTTTTGAGATTATTGGACCCCGCCATGGTCGAGCAGGAGTCCGTCAGCTTGGGAGGTTGGACGGATCGATAGTAGCTACTGAGCTCGGGGAGATCAGAGCCATTGCCAGTGGGTTCTATAGAGACCTGCTTTCAGCGGAGCCAGCCCCACTGAGGCTCGGGATGCTTGCAGACAGACTGTGTGGGCCCATGTGCAGAGGAGGGTCACAGATCGTATGCGTACAGTTCTCGGTAAGCCTCTTTCAAAGGTTGAGCTTGCTGAGGCCTTGAGGGTCCTTCTGTACCATAGTTGCCCAGGGGAGGACGGATTGACGCCTGCCTTTTTTATGCGCTATTGGGACCTTTTGGGGCCAGGCCTCCACGCAGGGGCTTTCAGTATGTTTTGGACACTGGGGTGATGCCACAAAGCTTTTCAGACGGCTTGATATTTCTTATCCCCAAGGGGGAGGGAGTATCAGATGATATTGGGCATTGGAGACCTATTACAATCCTCAATACTGTCTACAAGGTCTTAGCAAAGGCCTTGAGTTTGAGGATCCAGCCCTTCCTCGGGGAGTTGATTCATGCTACCCAGATAGGATTCATCAAGGAGCGTAGTATCCTTGACAACATTTTCACCTTCTAGGAGCCGACGGCCCGAGCTAGATTTCTTGGTGAGGACTTGGTCGTGATGCTTCTCGATTTTGAGAAGGCATACGATAGAGTCGATTGGGGTTTCTTAGAGGGCACTATGCTTTGCCTGGGCTTTGAGCCAGGTTGGATTAGAAGGGTGGCGGCTCTGTATTCCACAGCTCGTAGCTAGGTGTTGATTGTAGGAGGATGGGGGCCGAGTTTTGAGCTGATCCATCAGGGGTGTTCTCTCGCCCCATTTCTTTTTCTCTTCTTTGCTGAGGCTATGAGCATGTATTTAACGGCAGAGGAGGTTGGTTTGAGAGGACTCTAGCTCCCAGTCCGGGGGGAGGACCTGCTCGATACTGAGTTTGCTGATGACACAGGCTTATTTTTGCATGGCTAGGAGGCCAATCTTCTTCGGGTAGAGGAGTCGCTCTAGGTTTTTAGTGTATCTTACATTGATCTCAATTGGCACAAGACAGTGGCCTTTTGGATCAGTAGCACTCCCACTCCGGCATGGAGCCTAGACCCGAGTTTTAGATGGATTTCTCCTGGCACAGCAGTGCGATATTTGGGATGCCAAATTGGACTAGATTTGGCACTTGAGCAGTAGATTGCCCTGCTTCTTCTCAGTATTCAGAAGAAGCTTTTGTATTGGAGTACAGCTCGGCTCTCCTTGGCTGGGAGGGTGGTGGTGGCAAATCAGGTGCTTTTAGCGACCATGTGGTACATTACGTCTTGCTGGATCTTCTCCAGCTCTTGCATCAGGCTGATCAGGAACTTTCTTTGGTCAGGGCTGGTCAGCCAGCCCAGGCAAAGGTTGCTTGGGCAGTTATTACACTTCCGCTGGCCCAGGGAGGCTTGGGAATTATAGATCGAGTCGATCAAAGTAGAGCCTTATTGGTGAAGCTTATTGTTCGGGGGCTGCTTCCAGGCGCTGAGCCTTGGAAAGAGCTTCTTTTGCAGCACAGCTGCAGGCTCGGGCTCCCCCACAGCAGGGGGCACTTGGGTACCAGAGATACGATGGATCTTCATAGAGATGAGGAGGACAGGCCTCAGTAGAGGATGGGAGGACAGATTTGCCTTGAGCATCCTGAGAGCTTGGGAGCTGCTGAGACTGGGGCTCTCTCAGAGACCTCCTTCTTGTGATGAGGAGCGGGCCAGACAGCCGCTCATCTAGAGCCCAGCGGTTCACATAGAGCAGGGTCATATGCTGGGTTCTCGGCCTCGTCTAGCCTGGGGACCTTTGGCGAGACAGGCCCAGCACGTAGTTTTGGAGACTGGCAGGCCTTCTGCAGTCTCCTAGAGGAGATCCAGGTGGAGAGGCTAAGTCACTTCAGAGGGGAGTTGATTATGAGGGATGACATTCAGGAGGCACAAAGAGGAGCGGTTTACGCCTCTCGAGCTAGTGGCCCCACGGTGGTGGATGGGAGCCTTTACACAGTTGGAGATCCTGATTGCTGTCAAAGAGCTTGCAGTGAGGATGGCAGATGCCTCTACTATGAGATTCAGGATGAGGGCAGACTTCAGAGAGTGGAGGTGGAGTCGCCTTTGGTTGCAGAGTGCATCTTTCAGAGGATTCGACTAGTGGCCGCCGCTTCTCGGAAGTGGCATATTGACCCAGACCCCGCAGATGTGCTCCCTGATTGGCGCATATGGGCATATGCAGCGCGCCCATTGGCCCGGCTCTAGTGGAACCATGGTGAGTACAAGTGGCATGATCCTTATGCATCCCTTGAGGCCATAGAGATCACCTTTTTCCAGTATATTGTTCGGTTGGGGTGACATATTTTGGCGGCGGCGAGGAGGATGGTCTCTCCAGCTGCATGAGGGCACTGGCGGCTACAGGGACTCTCACAGGAGTTCCTAGAGGATTTTTGGACCCGGCTCTGGGCTAGCCGACAAGCCCGCAAGATCTCGACTTTCCAGTGGCTTGTCTACAACGATCTTCCGGTGGCCTGCATCCGATGCGGTCACCCTATGGAGACACAGAGACATTGCCTATGGGACTGCCCTCAGGCGCAGTAGATTTGGCTGTGGATGCTGCGTATTCTGGCCCCCCTCTCTCCAGAGGGTATGCATACATAGGGTGCCGCTACTTGGTCGACTTCGTCAGGGCCTGCTATGGGCTATGAGACGGAGCAAGACAGCCAAGCCATCATCAGATTCATTAGGGGCTAGCCTCGCCTTGTTCCTGCACCGAATTTCTCATCCGCCAGCTAGACATAGGAGAGGGATCTATGATGGGAGCTCCTTAGCAGCCTCACCATCTGGTTCACCTGGAGGACCCGGTGTTTCTGGGCCTTTGAGAGGAGACTAGAGCCACCAGCACAGAGACTGTTCGGGGGATTTGGCAGGAGTTGATCCACACCCTGCGAGGACAGTATGACCGCATTCGGATGAGGCGATCTTACGTCGCCAGGCTTTTCACACCACTTGGTGCAGCGGCCCCTTCTATACCCTACATGCGGGGTCACCCCGTTTGGCACTACAGGCCACCTGTTTGGCTTTTCCCCCCTCCTATTGTATGATATAGCCCCTCCTATTGTATGATATAGCCCCTCGCCTTCTTTGTACTGATACTTGTACTTTTCAGCACCTAGGGAGAGTCTCCCCCCCTCCTATTGTATGATATAGCCACCTGTTTGGCTTTTTCCCCCCTCCTATTGTATGATATAGCCCCTCGTCTTCTTTGTACTGATACTTGTACTTTTAAGCACCTAGGGAGAGTCTCCCTGGCTGCCTTGTTTTGTTCTCTGCTCTATTTTCTTGTGAGCAGGAGAGGATTTTTTGTAGCCCTACGGGCGTTTTTATATAACTAATGAAAGGATCTTTTCTCGAGAAAAAAAAAGTGTTATTCTCATTAAATTTGATTTTTATGCATAGAAAGATGCATAAAGGAATGTTTTTTATTATAAAAGTGTTATTCTCATTAAATTTGATTTTTATGCATAGAAAGATGCATAAAGGAAATTTTTTTATTATAAAAGTGTTATTCTCATTAAATTTGATTTTTATGCATAGAAAGATGCATAAAAGAATTTCTTTTATTTTAAAAGTGTTATTCTCATTAAATTCGATTTTTATGCATAGAAAGATGTATAAAGGAATTTTTATTATTATAAAAGTGTTATTCTCATTAAATTTGATTTTTATGCATAGAAAGATGCATAAAGGATTTTTTTTATTATAAAAGTGTTATTCTCATTAAATTTGATTTTTATGCATAGAAAGATGCATAAAGGAATTTGTTTTATTGTAAAAGTGTTATCCTCATTAAATTTGATTTTTATGCATAGAAAGATGCTTAAAGGAGTTTTTTTAAATTATAAAAGTGTTATTCCTATTAAATTTGATTTTATGCATAAATAGATGCATAAAAGGATTTTCTTTTTTTTAAAAGCGTTATTCCCATTGAAGTTGATTTTTATGCATAAATAGATGCATAAAGAATTTTTATATCAAAATTAGAATTCTCTTAAATTCTATATTTAAATTTTATGAGTATTTGATAAATGAGTTATTAAATACTTTAAGAGAGAAATTTCTATCGTTTTATATTCACATGGATTGTAAAAAGAAAATTCAAGAAGTCTATCGAGATCAAAATATTCAGATAAATGATTAATTTATTTCTTATTGGAATTCATAACTAATTTAAAAATCAGTTAAGTGTATATTCAAAGAAAGAAATTCGATAAATTAGTAACTGAATTATCAAACCTTTTCGAGAAAGATAGTTCAGGAAAAATCTTATCAGTCCTCTCAAACCGTGAATCAGACTATGACCAAGACCAAACTCTTTTATCAGTTTCAAGGAAAGAGGGTGTGACCAGTTTAGAAAAATACTCTCAAAACTCCTGCCAAATCTGAAACTAAGTTTGAGACCCTTCGAAATGATCTGTGGATCAAGGTTATAGAATTCAAGGAATTCTGATATGAAATTCAAAATTCCATTCAAGAAGTTTTGAGGGTACTGATTCAAGAAATATTCCTTGTATTTAAAAGAAAGTCAAACTGAAAACTTGCATAGAAACCCTGTTTTCTTAAAGGACTGTCTTACACCAGAATGCTGGAGGGAGCATCTGGTATATATTTTTCTAAGGGAAGTTCGATTGCAACAGCTAGCGGACGGCTCACGTGGCAAAGCCTACCCAGGTCTTGACTAGCCTCGGTATGGTTGAAAAATGGCGTGCTTCCGGTATGATGAGCGAGGGCCGACGAAGCGATTCTTGAATGAAGTACCAGGGTACCTAAGGAAGATCCTAGAGGGTTCTGACCAGGTGATGCACGGGCTCGCGGTGCCTAGGACACCCATGCGTATGTCATGGAAGATATGTATGTTGGACGAAATGATTATTGTAATCTGTTAACTGGATCTCATTGTTGACCACCTGGTCTCAACAGAGAGTCGAGAGTGATACTGTTTTTTTTTTGGAGAAACAAGGGACTGGATGGATTATTTTAACCAATAATTATTTATCAATGGATTATTTTATATGTTAAAGTTTTAAAGAGGAGTGTGTGCGTATCTATATTCGAAAGCAAAAGTTAAGAAAGGCATTCAATTATGGGTGGGTGAGTAATTGTCTGGTTCTACCAATTCCAGTGGTGACTTGTGGCTAACCCATGGGCAGCAGGCTAGAATCAGTGGAGTTTTAATAATTAAATTGGAATAATATGAATACGCTTAGAATTCGAGTGGTTAAGTAAAACCCTAAAGAATTTCTCAAATGAGTAGATCAACGGCTATGCCTGATTTCAGTTAGGAAAAAAGCATTGATTTTCTCATATGATTAGATCAACGACTGTGCTGCCTGATTTTGGTTAGGGAAAAGCCTTGATTTCTTCAAATTTAAGTCAGTAATAGTTTTCCTTCTATCTGGTTTATTCAGGTGAAGGATAGTTTATACGCTTAGAATTCGAGTGGTTAAGTAAAACCCTGAAGAATTTCTCAAATGAGTAGATCAACGGCTATGCCTGATTTCAGTTAGGAAAAAAGCATTGATTTTCTCATATGATTAGATCAACGACTGTGCTGCCTGATTTTGGTTAGGGAAAAGCCTTGATTTCTTCAAATTTAAGTCAGTAATAGTTTTCCTTCTATCTGGTTTATTCAGGTGAAGGATAGTTTAGTCTCGTGACCCCGTTAGAAAATTCGTTAAGAAAATCAAAAAGTTGGAATCGTCCCCGTTTTTCAGGCAAGGGAAATTTTCCCGGTTTTGGTTTCGGAATGACCACTTGTTTAGTCTCATGTCCGGACATTTGAGGGCGAGGCCCCGAGTGGGAAACCCTGCCCCACGCAAGAGGGAACTACTTCCGTTGTGCTAGCAACAGAGAATCTGGTGCGCGGAGGGGGCAGAGGGGTCTCAAAAAGCAAGTCATCAACCGCATGCATGTACTTGCTAACCTAGAGTTCATGAACTCCTTTAAGAAGTGGAAAGCCCACTCTCAAAGCAATACGCCATTGATGTGCTCAAGACTGAGTTCATCGTTCCACACATGCGGGGCTTTGCTTCTCATGGAGGATTGGATGAAGACAAGGATGAAGCTTTTTCTCTCTAATAGGAGAGAAAACATCAAGAGAACAACGAAGAAAAATTTGGAAAAGCCCAGTGTTTGCTCATAGGAGGAGTGGAGGCCCACACAAAGATTTGTGAGAAACCACCCATGTGTTTTTCAACAACAAGCAGTACTAAAGTGCTTCCTGACTATGGAAGCCAGGGGATTCACACTTTGGCTCGGGAGGAACGTGCTCCTTCATCGCTTGCTTCATAAGTATCTATTTACTATTTTCCTTCCCCTCTTTCATCTTTTTTTGTACTATATTGTTTCATTTAACTAATTGTATATTTTTAAATTATTTTTTGTAGAGGGAGGTTGTTGGGTGTGACCCATCAAAAGAGGAATACGATTATGGATATGTTGAAATATACAAGTGAATAGGGTGTGCGGGAACAAGCCCTTGGTTAGAGGCTGTAAAAGAGAATCTGTAAATGTGAGAGAACCTGTGAAAAGGTGAGAAGAATCTACTAGGAGAGAATAAAGGGTAGCATGATAAGATTTAGGAAGTGTGGAGATATTCTGGGAGAGGTGGAGAGAATCAAGCAAAAGAGGTGGAGTGAATCAAGGAGAAATCAGTGGGATTAGATGCTTGGATGTAAACTCTATAAATTGAGGCATTGGCCTAATGAGAATTTGCTGGTTTTTGATTATCCATGCCTACATTAAGCTATTAGTTAATTGCTTACTAATTACGTCTTAATTATTATCTAATCACTTTAAGCCATGCCTACATTAAGCTAATAATTAATTGCACATCTTAATTATTATCTAATCACTTTGTTAATGATGTTGATTCTAGCATTTGATCCACCATAGCTCATCACATTGCTATAATTTTAACATGGTATTACAGCCAAGCCTAGAATCCATCAAGTTTATGAGCCCATTATCTAGTTAATTAGGATTAGTAGATAATAATCAAAATTTTTAGTTATTTTCAACTAACCTCTGTACCCCCAGCCAGTGGGGAGGAGCTCCCTCTCCTTGCACACATCAAATCAGCACAAACCCTTCTAGCCCATGATAGCTGTTGGAATTAGGGTTGCAGGAATGCACACACAACTTCAAGAAGATGAGGAAGCTTGAGCACAACACAGTAGTGTATTATGAGTGCCAAAAATGAAAGATAACAAGCCCTAGAAGATAATGGGCGTATATACAATGCACGGGGGAAAAAACCTCCTAGTGAGGGAAAAAGTGCCCCGGCGGTCCTAAGTGTGTTCACACACATCACTACTATAATATGGTAACAAATCCCCCCTGGAGTGATGCGGTGAACAAGAGCTAGCACTCATGTATAGGGAAGTGTCTAGCTATGTGGACGAATCCACAAAAGGGAGTAAGCCCAAAGCTTTGCGAAAAGCTTCGAACTTCTCACGAGGCAGAGCCTTTGTGAAAAGGTCTGCAAGGTTATCCTGTGTTGGCACATAAGCCAAACTGATCTCTCCTGCAGAGAGTCTCTCCCTGACATAATGGTAGTGCACCTCAATGTGCTTCGTACGAGCATGGAACACTGGGTTCCGCGCAACTGCCAATGCGCTCTGACTGTCAGTGAAGATGGTGGTGGCAGATGGCTGCCCAACACCCAAATCAGCCATAAGGCGTCTGAGCCACACACACTCAACCGTAGCTGTGAAAGCTGCCCTGTACTCAGCTTCACAACTAGAAGTGGCCACAGTAGGCTGCTTCTTGCTCAACCATGATATGCATGAGCTTCCAAGCATGAAGCAAAAACCACTCGTGGACACGCGTGTGTCATAACAACCAGCCCAGTCAGAATCTGAAAAAGCATGTAAATCTGGCGGCAATGATCCCCCCTTGGGATAAAACAACCCAAGATGCCGAGTACCACTCAAATAGCGAAAGATACGCTTCACTGCCTGCCAATGCTTAATGCCTGGGCTATGCATAAATCTGCTCACCTGTGAGACTGCAAACTGAATGTCTGGCCTCGTAATGCATACATAAATGAGGCAACCAACAGCTGTCTGATAGAGTGTGACATCAAAGTGATCTCCAGCATCATGAAGACTCAACTTCAAACCTGTCTCCATTGGAGTAGCAATAGGCTTGCAGTCTTCAAGGCCAAATCTCCGCAACAATGTTTCAATATACTTTGTCTGACACAAAGCAATACCTCCATCACACTGCTTAACTTGTATCCCCAAATAATGATGCAAATGCCCCAAATCTGACATCTCAAAAGAGGCATTCAAATCAGCCTTAAAATCAGCAATATGACTCTCATTTGGTCCTGTGAGCAGCATGTCATCGACATAGAGAGCAATGATTAGATGTACACCATCCACACGTTTAACATACAAAGTGCTTTCTGTTGGACTATTCTGAAACCCATGTGCAGTCAAATATGCATGTATTTTTTCATACCAAGCTCGTGGAGCTTGCTTTAAACCATATAAAGCCTTTTTTAACCTGCACACTTTGTTTTCCTGCCCTCTTTGAACAAAACCACGAGGCTGCGATACATACACCTCCTCATGCAAATCTCCATTTAAGAACGCAGTCTTTATGTCCAGCTGATGTACATTCCAACCATTATGAGCTGCTAATGCACAGATGCTACGAACAGTGGTCATACGACATGTGGGAGCAAAAGTCTCATCAAAATCAATGCCCTTCTCTTGAGCATAACCTTTTGCAACAAGCCTAGCCTTATGGCGATCCACTGTGCCATCAGGCTTACGCTTCAATTTGTATACCCACTTAGTGCCAATGGCCTTCTTGCCAGGGGGCAAGTCACATAAAGACCATGTACTATTCTTCATAATAGCATCGTATTCTGCTTGCATAGCAGCCATCCAATTTTCTGAACTTTGTGCCTCATCAAATGAAACAGGCTCACTTTCATCGCACATACTAGAAACAGCCAATGCATAACAATCTGACGCATAAGAGGCACCATGAGAGCCAGAACGAGTGCGACTAGACAAAGGGGCATCCAACTTGCTGTCACGCAAAGTCTGCACCAGCCATCTAGGCATGTTCCTAGAGCCCTCAATCTCTTGTCTCTCATCCTCAAGTGCATCATGCACATCTGCATCAGATATAGGCTGATCTGTGCCATCATTTAAAACCTGCATAGGCTGAAAAACTGCCTCATGAGGTATTGCACTTGACTGTGCACCACTGAAAAGAGGCAACAATGTATCATAGACATCACGTGAGCTGATATCTGTCTCCTTAGTACATGAAACCAAGGGCTGAACTGCATCTTCCACAAATACAACATCACGGCTAACCAAAATGCGCTTTGTCTGTGGATGATACAAACGATAGCCTTTGCTCTCAGCACTATATCCAACAAAAATACATTTGACAGCTTTGTCATCCAATTTTCTGCGATGTTGCACAGGCACTAATGCATATGCCAGGCAACCAAAAACACGTAAATGGCCAACAGATGGCTTGCGGCTATGCCAAGCCTCATATGGAGTGACAACCTGTAATGCTTTGGTGGGACACCTGTTTAGTACATAAGTGGCACACATGACAGCCTCAAGCCAAAAACCATGTGGTAGACTTTGACTCTTAACCATACATCTTGCCATTTCCATGAGAGACCTGTTTTTTCTCTCAGCCACACCATTTTGCTGTGGTGTATACGGCACTGTACATTGGTGTTTTATCCCACGCTCAGCCAGAAATGCATTAAATTCTGAAGACATATACTCCCCCCCTCGATCTGAACGGAGGGTGCCCATCTTACTTTCTGACACATTTTCAGCCATAACCAAAAACTGTTTGAAGCACAAAAACACTTCGGACTTTGCCTTCAAAGGATATACCCATGCATGCCTGGTAAAATCATCAATGAAAGTCACGAAGTAAAGGTAGTTTCCAAATGATGGAGTTTGCATGGGACCACAAACATCACTGTGAACAAGCTGCAATCTGCGTTCAGCTCTCACTGATCCATCTTTGGGAAAGGAAGCACGCTGCATTTTACCCAATATGCAGCCCTCACAAACATGCTTGACAGGTGCCTCTAGCTTAGGCAAAGAAGACACCATTTCAGATTTCTGCAGGCGCAGCAAACTTGCAAAATTCAGATGACCAAAACGTGCATGCCACAGTTTTGCATTTGAAATAGCCTGCGTATCCATAATAGCACATGCTGAATCCTCTACACATTTGCCATCCATATTGAGCTTATATAGCCCTCGACATAGTGAACCAGATGCTACAATGATGTCACCACAAGAGAGATCATGAACAGTACATCTGTCATCCACAAATTTTACAACCAAACCTGTTTTGGCAAATGCGGAGACTGACAGCAGATTCTTTTTGATCCCTGGCACATACAATGCATCAAAAAGTGTAAAGGTGTTGCAATTTGCAACATTCAGCACAATCTGTCCAACTCCTTTAACGGGATAAGAGGAGTTATTGGCACAAGTGACAGTATTCCCTGTGGGAGCAGACTCAAGGAAAGTGAATAAACTGCGCTGCGAGGTGATATGCTTAGTGGCACCACTGTCAAAGTACCATACATCTGAATCTACTGCAGACATACATGTGTCATGCAAAGATGGGTCATAACTGCACTGCGCATTGAATGCCCATTCTGTATCTAGCACAACATTAGCAGATTCATTGTTAGAAGGAGAGGCATCTGCAACAACAGCCATACCAGCCTCTTTCTTCTTAGCCTCTTTCGCAGCCAGCTTAGGACACGCTTTGATGACATGATCATTTCCCTTACAGTACTTGCAAAATGTCTTCTGTTTGTCACCCTTCTTCTCATCTTTGTCTTCCTTCTTTGGTTGCGCAGCATTTGCAGATTTCTGCTTACTAGAAGAAAAGCCAGCTTTACCTTTCCCGCTTCTCTGACTAGCAACGAAAGCTTGATCTGCGACACGCATAATATTCCTGTTTTGCCTTGACTGGTCTTCTTGCAGCAAAACAGAAACTAACTCCTCAAATGATAAGGCATTGGGATTGCCTTTCATCATCAAGCGAAGAGTGGAAGCAAAACCCTGATAAGAATCTGGTAGACCATTCAAAACAGTCTGCACAAGTGAACTGTCAGACAGGATTTCATCTGCAAAAATGAGCTGCTCTTTGAAATCCTTGATCTTTGTCAAAAAGCTATCCATAGAATCACCTTCGTTCATATGCTCACTCTCCAACTGTTTTCGGAGATAAGCAACACGAGCCTCATTTCTTGCCTGATACAATGTGGCAAGTACATCCCAAGCATCCTTAGAAGTCCTGCAGGAGCGAATATGTGGGATAATGGTACGTTTGACAGACAGCGCAATCAAGGCATGAGCCTGCGCATCTCTACCATCCCAACGAATCTGCTCTGCTGAAAGTGGTGGTTCTCGAACAGCTGCTACAGCACTTGTGCCTGCACCATCATCAACAGTACCTGTTTCTGATGTGTTTGCAGCATTCCCAGCCACAATAGGACGTGCATCAATACCCTGCACAATGTTCCATAACCCCTTTGCTACCAATACATGTCGCATCATATATGCCCACAATGGATAGTTGGTGCCATCCAACTTATCCTCAGCAGCCAACATGCGGAATATACATCATTGTTGTCAGCCATGGCCAATGACTGTACTACTAGATGTAAATGCTGTCTGTAAGAGGAAAACCTGTATAAAATCGACCTGTGCTATGTAGCACAGCCCAAAACAGACGAATGGGCACCTGTCCTGCAGATTTTAATCCTGACAGAAAATCTGCACAGTAGGACGATTTTGCCTGCGCAGTACTTGGAATGCAAAAACGGAGGGCGAAATGACCTCAGATCAAAATTCTGAAACGACCGAGCCCTACGGGGTCACCCACGGCATATACTAACCTGCAGACGCTCGTGAAACCTCGTCGCAATCGGAGGAGATGAAGCGGCAGGTGCCGGTGATGCTGCCCGGGAGGAGGAAGCCTGCTCTGATACCAATTGTTGGAATTAGGGTTGCAGGAATGCACACACAACTTCAAGAAGATGAGGAAGCTTGAGCACAACACAGTAGTGTATTATGAGTGCCAAAAATGAAAGATAACAAGCCCTAGAAGATAATGGGCGTATATACAATGCACGGGGGAAAAAACCTCCTAGTGAGGGAAAAAGTGCCCCGGCGGTCCTAAGTGTGTTCACACACATCACTACTATAATATGGTAACAATAGCTAACTCAATGATGCTCTAGCTCATGATAGCTAACTCAATGATGCTCTAGCTCATCAAATCAAAAGCGTAAACCGCCGAAGCATCTAGGAGAAATCCCATTTTTTTCCAATGTAGTTTTTTCTGAGAAAATTACAGATCTTGTCTACTCCAAATCAAATTGATTTAATTCCTCTTAGCCCTAGGGGTTTTCAAGCATGCTCTACAAGCTGGTGAAGTCAAAATTTGATTTGATCAAGTCTACAGTGAGATCCAAGCTCTTCATCAAATCTGTGGGTGACTTTGATAAAACAGAGATTAAGCATTCAATGTTTGGTCAAATCTTGTGTTTCTTGGCTTAGTCCTCCACTAGACTAATTGCTATTGATGGCCTTAAAAGGATTTGAGCTCATTTGAACTCTAAGGCCTCAGATCTGGGCTCCTCGCATACTCTGTTTTCTGCACACAAAACAAAGAATTAATTTGCTAATCAGTGATATTATTAATCAGTGCTAATCACTATATTTTGGTGCAATCAAGGGTTCAAATTAACCCATCAGGTATTTGATACAGATCCCTATAACTTCAAATTGCAATTCGGAGTTGGTTTGATACTCCAACCATTCCGTACAAATTGGTTACCCTTGATTTAATGTAATTTTTGGTAAAAATATGCTGATAAATTTGTGGTAATCATCATTTTACATTTAACCCTTGATTAATGCCTGCAAATCACACTCAAATTCAAGATTATTCATAGCCAGAGTTGCATTTGGGAATGTGCATAAGAATGAATGCTATATGCATTATGTATTGGGCACATTACATCAGTGTAAAAATGGGATCAGACACTGCCCTTGTCCAGAATAAGGCAAGAGGTAAGACCTCCCGCATAGATTTGGGTTTGCATTGCATAATGACAAAAAAGATAAACATCAAAAAACCAAAAGAACTGTCAATAAAACAATCAAATATGTTGCTCACATGGAGCAAGAACTGACAGACAAGATCATGGCCCCAGCCATGGAAGAAGAAGAACATCTCTTTCTAAGAAGAGGATCCACACCGAGAAGAAGATCTAGAGGAAGCATTGAAGGAAGACATGGACACGAGAAGAGAAGCTGCCACAACAAGACTGAAAGAAGAGGAAGACACGGACGTGTGAAGAGAAGCTGCCATAACAAGAAGACTGAAGACAAGAGAAGATGTGAGGCTCCAAAGAGTGAGGAGCCATGTGAAAATCTCACAGAGAGAGAGAGAGAGAGAGAGAGAGAGAGAGAGAGAGAGAGAGAGAGAGACCCCACAACCCAATGTAACCTACCCAAACAAATAAAAACCACCTCTGAGCCACCGATGATGTAGGCCACGTGGTAGATGTATGTGTGAGCACTTTAGTCAAGGTCACAGGCACTTGTAGTAGCCTTGGACACATAGAGAGAGAGAGTTTCAAGGACTATGAGTTTAGGGACTTGAGGCACTAGTCGCAGGACTATCAAGTAAGAGAGAAACTTGGTACAGGGTCCAGGTGTACTAAGTTCACTTGAGGGGAGGTGTGCTAGGCACTGGTCGCGCAAGTAAGAGGGAAACTTGGTATAGGGTCCAAGTGTGCTAGGAGTACTCACTTGAGAGGAGGTGTTGAAATATACAAGTGAATAGGGTGTGTGAGGGAGCAAGCCCTTGGTTAGAGGCTGTAAAAGAGAATCTATAAATGTGAGAGAACCTGTGAAAAGGTGAGAAGAATCTACTGGGAGAGAATAAAGGGTAGCATGAAAAGGTGAGAAGAATCTACTGGGAGAGAATAAAGGGTAGCATGAGAAGATTTAGGAAGTGTGGAGATATTCTCGGAGAGATGGAGAGAATCAAGCAAAAGAGGTGGAGTGAATCAAGGAGAAATCAGTGGGATTAGATGCTTGGATGTAAACTCTATAAATTGAGGCATTGGCCTAATGAGAATTTGCTGGTTTTTTATTATCCATGCCTACATTAAGCTATTAGTTAAGTTCTCACTAATTACATCATTGCTCACTAATTACATCTTAATTATTATCTAATCACTTTGTTAATTGCTCACTAATTACGTCTTAATTATTATCTAATCACTTTATTAATTTCTCACTTACGTCTTAATTATTATCTAATTACTTTATTAATTTCTCACTAATTACATCTTAATTATTATCTAATCACTTTGTTAATGATGTTGATTCTAGCATTTGATCCACCATAGCTCATCACATTACTGTAATTTTAACAGGATATAGAGCCCCTAGTCCGCAATTATGGGCTTGGATATGTATGCAAGGTGTACGCTTGAACAAGCCCATTTTGGACACTACAGACGAGGTAAGTAGTTGTGCTAAGCCCTTCTCTTATCTATATCTAATCTTCTTTTATTTTTTTATACTTACCTCACTCTTGTTTGCGTGTATGTAGGATGAAGAGGAAGAGGAAGCGAAAGATCCAGACTATGAGCGTGAAATGGGAGAAGGAAGTGAAGATGAAGACGAAGACGATGATGAGCCAGAGGAATCCAATGAGGTTTCTGAGTATCCTCCTCTTTCTTGATTTATTTTTTGTATATGGCCAAAGACCCAACAATTTGAGAAATATAATACATATTTGGTTCACTTACATTCTTCTCAGTTTATGTCTTTTTCAAGTTTATGTTTGTATCAAACAACTATGACTCTATTTAATATTAAAAAAAGAGTTGGGGTAGACTAGGGAGTCCTGTGGAGACTCCCCAGTCTGCCCCTCATTGTTTTTCCATGCAATTATATCACTATGCTCAGTAGCGAAATTGAACAACAAAAGATCGCTCCTATTTTGGCTGTTGAGCGCATCGATTTTTTGCTACAAAAATATCAACTTTTTTAGCAACGAAATGGATCCAACATCTCCATACCCTTATAATTTTAAAAGTGTTGCTATTTTTGCTATTACACACTCATTCTATTGTATTATGGCTAGTAACCTAGTAAACCATTCTAGAAAGAAGAACATTGAGGTGCATTATCACTTTCTAAGGGAGAATGTTCTAGCAGGTGATGTAGATTTGGTATATGTCAGCACAGAGGATCAGGTAGCTGACATCTTCATGAAGGCATTAGACATAGGTTTAGGAGCTTTACTTGGAGTGTAGTGTGTGGAGTCGGCGGGCTTCAGGGGGGAGTGTTGAGATATCGACCTCAACTAGTGCTGCTCTGCAGACATGATGACCCACTTAGGTGATAGCTTCCGCACTTATGCCACTAGCATGATTGGTGAGATTATGGTTGATATATCACCACTGGATGACAAGCTATGTGACAACCACTTTGGAGTACTAAAGTTATGGCATAGTTATAGCACCATCTATAACTATGTGACAGAGCCACTTTGGAGTACTAGAGTTATAGCATAGTTTGTAACGCTAGCTCATATAGTCGCATTCACACTATGGACTGACCATTATAGGTTATTATAGGAGAGTACTTTTAGAGTACTACTAAATTCCCTTATAGTATGTACTTTTATCTATGGTTATAGGGAAGTTAAAAAAAGGAAAAAAAGCAGACATATCTCCCTTGTGTGCTTGTCTACTCTTATGTGTGTATGAAGAAGTGTTAACCTCTCTTTGTACACCATACTAGGTTAGCATTACATACTTCTCCACATGATGGTTCACACACACATGTATATGCATATCACTTTAGTGCACATATCCTATATTTTGCCATAGGTTACTTGGGAAGCATGGAGCTCATTGTATATTTCTTGTGGACTCACCTATGCTCGCCCTGTGTGGCACTTGTGTATATAGGATGGTCATACATTTTATAAAGAGAATATATGTGTATCTTTTGTGTACTCATCTATGCTTGCCATGTGACGCTTGTGCATATGGGATGATCATACATTTTACTATTTATAGAGAGCATGGGTGTGGGATATTTGACTTCCCTTGTAGCTCAAAATTCCATTTTGCGTTCTTTCCCTATGAATAATCGTGTGCTCTCCTCTCTCATCTTAGAGGTTGAGGTATCTCCCTTTAGGGTTTCTTAGGGTTGAGTGAGGTCTTCTTCTTGCTCATGAGAGAACTAGGGTGTGTTTTTCCCTGTGAATAATCGTGTGCTCTCCTCTCTCATCTTAGAGGTTGAGGTATCTCCCTTTAGGGTTTCTTAGGGTTGAGTGAGGTCTTCTTCTTGCTCATGAGAGAACTAGGGTGTGCTTTTTTGGACATGGCTTGCTCATTCTTGAGAACTCCCCATATGTGAGAGACATGTTGAGAGCTTGAGTGTGGGATTTCCATGTTCTCATTGCCATGTGTGCTTATCATTTGCTTGAGCTTAGGCTTGTGAGTGAGAGGTGAGTACGGAGTGAGAGTGTGTGGTGAGAGTGGTAGCATGCTGTGAGTTTTGAATTTCTTTCAATTTCCTTAGTTAGGTTCATTCCCTCTTGTTACCCTCTTTCCTTACATTAGATTATTCTTTATCCATTCATTTAGATTACAATGGAAATTGGAAAATTCTTTATTCTTTTTTCCTTTGCTTGAGGTCTTGGGTGAGAAACAAGCTCTTGAGTGCCTCCCATGGGTATTCCATCGACTCACATATGATCGGATTAGGCACCTCATGGATGGCTTAACAAGATGTTTGCTTAAAAGAAGCTCAATCTCACCCTATCCTCTACATTATTCTCAATCATTGTCCTTGACAATTGCTCGTGCATAACATTTTTGCATGTTTTTTAATGTTTTTTTTTTGGAATTTTGGTTCCGGTCCACTAACCTTTTTAGGGGCTACTACTATGTACAACTATTGGGGCTTGCACCTTAATATTCTCTTTAGCTACTTGCTTTTGAGGTTAAAGTTTGAGATTTCTTCTTATCAATCAGTAGCCTTGGATGTTCCCTTGGTTGCTTCCCTTATCTTCTCTTGGATCCTTGTGATGTCATGAAGGGGGACTATATGAATAAGTCCTCCTTACACACTCAACAAGGTTAAGACTTGTCAAAAGTGGCTCTACTCAAGCTTTGGCCACATGGAAAATTTATCACTCTATCGAGATAATCCTTATAAGCATGATCGAATCTTGAAACATGTTCCTCTCTAAGGAATGACATTGGGATTCGCCATGGGATTCAAAGTGCTTGGATCCCTCAAAGAGTTTGGTGTAAGATAAAGTGTCCTTGTGAGAACACTTTGCACTCAAGGGATTTTCATGGAATTTGGAGTGCTTGGAGGACTCAAGGGATTTAGTGCAAGATAGAGTGTCCTTATGAGAACACTTTGCAATATGGTCTATGCCTTTGCATTGAAAGAATTACCGTGGTTGCTTACATTAGTGTCCTACGTGCCAGATTATTGTTAAAGTCTCTCACTCTACAAGAAGGAGGCATAATCTAGAGTTGGGGCATGTTTAGAATACCCATAGGGATAATATTGTTGTTTTTATCAGTCTTGAATCCTCATAGCTCTCTTATTCTTGGGTTTCTATTTTTACAGGTAGTGTGTTAGAGAGTATTATTGTATTTGTGTTGGTACTTACAGGAACCAATGGAGGTTGTAATACCAAAGGTAGTGTGTCATAGAGTATTGTTTTACTAGTGTGGTACTTGTACAGGAACCAATTGAGGTGGTAATACCAGAGGCGGATATGGAAATTATTCATACCTCTTGGTAGGCATGCACTAGAGCTTGTGCTAGTTGAGAAGTAACTGGTGGGGGCTACATCTTAGCATGGTAAGAATCTATCATGGTGTCAAACTCCCCCTTGGTACAAACAATGAGTTTTGCCATGGTTCCCGTGATGTTGAAGGCAACATGCACAATACTATTGTTGTCTGGGCCTAAGAAATGAACACTTTATACTTGTATTCATGGAAAAAATTGTTGTTGTGTCTATCTTGAGGAATTGGCTGGGATTCTGGCCTTGAAGTTACCCTTGGGATTGGCCTTGCCACTGCTGGCCTATTTGGTTAAGCAGATGTTTTGCCAACTCATCAATGGTCATGTCCTTGTTGACTAGGGCTCTTACTAATGATGGGTTGGACACCCTTATCCCCACTAAGGCTTTGTATGATGTGTCCCTTATCTCTTGGTTCAGGTGGATGACTTTTACATCACTATCTTGTTGATTGCTACTAGGTATTATTACTATGCAGGTAGCGACAACATTCATCAAAGATGTATTGCCTAGACTGTTAACAAACCTAATATGGGATTGATCATGGTGATAGACACAAGATTAAGAATAATATTAAGGTGGGTTATACCACACTAAAAACTCCATGAGAGAGAGAGAGAGAGATTGCACACTCAACACAAGATCTCTATTGCATTCACAATGCACCATACAATGATATAGGCATTCTAGCCTTATCCCACTTTACACATCATCATCCATGTGGCAAATCCTTTTTGCACTCTTTTCGTCAACACTCACACACCATACAATATCACATGTCGCATTCTTACCACAATATCTTGCACCTCTAGGGTGCTTTCCCACATACACACAACACTGCGATTACATCTCTCAACACCCCCTCTTAATCGAGGTGTTCCACAACTCACCCATCACCCATAACACCAATGTAGCATTGCCAAATAAATGCCACACATCTCTCAACACTCCCCCTCAATGCAAAATTGTAGTGTTATCCAATGAGCGTGTGTGCACGTGTCTACCATCTTAGACATCGAAATCCATTTTGAGCCGACTCACTCATGCAACAGAACCACTGAGTCCGATTTGAACATTAAAGTTCAAGTGGGAACCGACCCATGTGCATGCACCTCACACGTGCATAGCTCTTGGTGAGCTGGGGTACAGTTACCCTCATAGCATGGGTGAGAAAATGTTACAACTCCATTTTGGTCAAAGTCGGGCAGTGGACCCGCATTCGAACATTTACCTTTTGAGTTCATATTTGTGTGTGTGAATATGTTTCAATTCTTCTTCATAGTTTTCAACTAATGAAGGGGTGTGTGAATCCTCCCTTAAATTTAATAAGGTTCAAGCCCAATAAGGAAATCAATTTGTTACATTTTGTTTTGTTGTAGCGCATACTGATTCAAATGCATCTCTAGCTACGCTAATTTAAATGCATCTCTGCCTGTCATTTGCATGCCAAATGGCATGTGGCTTTCCTTGACTGCGCCTACCATTGTTGCTGATGATTTTGGCCCACTTAGTATTAACCACATGGTCCCACACTCCCTTGCAAGCCATCCCACGTAACCACATCTAGAAGTCATCTTCTTCCCCAAACTTCATGCACTACTTCACTGCGCCATAGCTAAACTTCATTAGTGGCTGTGATCTTCCATGTCAACAGGATTCTCTACTGCTTTCAGGTCTTTTTTTCATTTCCTATTGGTCCATTCACTTCTTCTTTCATGCGGCACTCTGTGCTCTTCTCTTATGAACTTCTTCTTCCTTCTATAGTTTGCTCAATTGCTCTCTATTGAGCTGCTTTAACTACTCTCAAGGAATCTTTGTGTTCTCAAGGAACCTTTGCGCTCCTCGTGCCTCCTTCATCTCTTTGTGTGTACACTGTATATTTTCTGAGGTACTTCTACCGCCTCAAAGCTAAGCAAGATCTACGACGTACTGAGGATGCCGCACAGATGGGCATGGAGGCTGATGCTGAGTTTCTACAAAAGCACATGCCTCCCTCCTTCATCTCTTTGTGTGTATATTTTTTGAGGTACTTCTACCGCCTCAAAGCCAAGCAAGATCTACGACGTACTGAGGATGCCGCCGCAGAGATGAGCATGGAGGCTGATGCTGAGCTTCTGCAAAAGCACATGCCTCCCTACTAGGCTCTCTTTAAAGGACCTTTGAGTTTGTTGTTCACTGCAGTGGAGGTTTTCTCTACTGGTCACTGTAGTGGAGATTTTCTACTATTTGCTTTCTCTATAGCAAGCTAGTCATTGACTGCTTCACTCCTCCACACTCTCTTTACTGGCCACAGTTGTTATGCTGCCCTTTTTCTATGCCATTTCTCCTCTCTAGCTTGTGTGCACTTGATGATTTGCTTCCAAGATCGACATTACCTAAACCCTCGGCCTTTTCCTCTTCAAGACCTCCAAGTTAAGGTCTTCTATGACCATTGACATGGCCTTCATGAGATCCATGATGTACATGCTCCAATCATACATGCGCATTCAACAACAAGGATGCTTTCTTCATGGATTTCCCACAAGAAATATGAGGTGCATAACCTTTGTGAAAGACCAATCCCTTCCACCACGTTTGCCCATCTTCCTTCTTGATGCACATACATGTGAACTCCATTGAGTCCACCATCTTCCTTCGTGATGCACATACATGTGAACTCCATTGAGTCCACCATCTCACTTACCATCATCTTGGCAAGCATGCACCTTCACACATGCTCCTTGCCATAACATTAGGGAAAATTTAGACTCAAATTGGGCCCTTTAAGGATTTGTACACATTATCTCTACAAAAATGGGCTCATGGTGAAATTTTCAAACCAACTCAGAAGTGAGCGGAGTTTGGACATTTGGAATCTACTCGTCGAGACCTTTCCAATGATATATAGCATGATGGGTAATTTTGCATATCCAAGAAGTCCCCAAATTTGGTGATAACATGGCAAGTTACAATGTGTATGAATCCTTAAAGGATCCAATTTGAGTCCAAATTGTCCCTAATGTGCAAGAATTCAAATAATGATTCCACATTCATTTTTATGAGCAACCCTTCCCAAGAGCATTCTCCCATGCTCAAACACCAAAATATTGAGGCAATATAATACACAAACCAACCTTCAATGTTGCAATTGCATATTTACATATATTTATTTTAATCTCTCTCTCTCTCTCTCTCTCTCTCTCTCTCTCTCTCACACACACACACACACACATTAATAGTGTAAGTTACACTATGATCATGATTTTTTAATATCGGACTTACATATATTTATTTCACATTAAGAGAATATTGAACACACACACATGTACATATACTACATGTACATGTTGAACACATGTACATATATACATTGACACACACACACATATACATATACTAATTTTCCTCAACTCAAAACCAACCATTATATAGGTTCTCTCTCCTCTCTTATTTTTCCTCATTAAAAAAAGGCTCTTTTTTATTTTTCACATTTAAAACAAAGCAAAAAAACATTTTTTTAAAACTAATTCTAATCTCGAATAAGGAGGAGTCGTGAAGTGTCATGTGTCAACTCCCTTGTAAGATATGTTAGCAACTCCCCTATAAGATAATAAAAATGATGCAGGGGAGAGGGAGAGCTTAAGTTCCTTGCAAGCAAACACACACACACACATAAGAGAGTGCAAGACACAAGAGAGAGATGGATAGCTGAATTTTATTCTATCTTTTTCTCATCTCTGCAACACCATATAACTAAAAGATAAGATTAAATACATAAAGGGAAAGTACTCTCCTACTATAACATACAAATCACACAACCTATCATCCACTGGCGGCATATCAACCATAATCTCACCAACCATGCCAGTGGCATAAGTGCGGAAGCTATCACCCAGGCGGGTCATCAATGTCCGTTCGTAGCACTAGTTGAGCTTGATATCTCAACACTCCCCCTCGAGACAACTCCACACACTGCACTCCAAGTATGCTCCTAAACCTATGAAGCTTCTTTGTGCCCAATGCCTTAAGTTTATGAAGATGTAAGCCACCTACTCCTCTCTGCATATACCAGATCTATACCACTTGTTAGAACCTTCTCCCTCTCACAAAGTGATAATACACCTCAATGTGCTTCGTTCTAGCATGGTACACTGGATTATTGGCCAACTTTATATTACTCATGTTGTCACAATAAATGAAACTTCCCTATCCGGTATCCGCTTTATGTTGTCGCAATATTGTTCCGTGATGATGGTTACATGTTTCGTCGGTGATGGTTGACTATGTTTCCATGGATTGTATCCATGATGCCATGGTGTTGTTCCGTGATGATGGTTACATACTTCGTCGATGATGGTTGACTATGTTTCCATGGATCGTTGTTCCATGGTGATGGTTATCTGTTTCGTTGATGTTGTTCATTCCAAGCTATATGTTTTGTTGATGTTGGTCATTCCAAGCTACATGTTTCGTTGATGTTGGTCATTCCAAGCTACATGTTTCGTTGATGTTGGTTCACTTGGCTAATCTATATTGGTTGATTGTGTTTCCATGGATTTTATCCATGATGCCGTGGTGTTGTTCTGTGATGATGGTTACATGTTTCGTGAATGATGGTTGACTACGTTTCCATGGATTGTTACCATGATGCCATGGTCATTGGATGCACCGTGCCTTGGCTTTGGCTCATCAGATTGACTAGGTTTATTTAAGTCTATCAATGTCTTTTGCGGTCCACAATGCAACCGTGCAGGTCTAAATGGCTATATGGGTGATCTTGTCTTGCCATGAGAGAGGACAGGGTCAGTAGTTAGCAGCTCTTTTCATGATCATAATGATGGTCTATATCCTTATGTGACTGATCAATGGTGGTCAAGTCTTGGAATTCAATCTATGGCAACTAACAAGAAATTCTGTCGAGCATATTTCCCGAGAGGTTTGATTTCTCATCCCGTCAGCTTATGAGGTTTATGTTCATGTCATGTCATCCTGACTACATGTCAGAGGTTTGAATTCTCTTCCCGTCAGAGGTTTGATTTCTCGTCCTATCAGCTTATGAGGTTTATGTTCACATCATGTCATCCTGGCTACATGCTGCCTGCGGATGTCAAAGGTTTGATTTCTCGTTCCATCATCTTATGAGGTTTACTATACTGATTGTGAATGTCACAGGTTTGATTTCTTGTCCCGTCATCTTACGAGGTTGGTTTACGTTCTTGTCATGTCATCCTGAAGAGGTTTGATTTCTCTTCTCATCAGAGGTTTGATTTCTCGTCCTATTAGCTTATGAGGTTTATGTTCACATCATGTCATCCTGGTTACATGCTGCCTGCGAATGTCAAAGGTTTGATTTCTCGTCCCGTCAGCTTATGAGGTTTATGTTCACATCATGTCTTGTCATCTTGACTACATGTCAGAGATTTGATTTCTCGTCCTATCAGCTTCTGAGGTTTATGTTCACATCATGTCATCCTGGCTACATGCTGCCTGCGGATGTCAAAGATGAACGTGCGCACAGCTTTCTTGAATGGAGATTTGAATGAAGAAATTTACATGGAGCAGCCATAAGGATTTGTTATAGCAGTTGTTATCTTCGGCATTTGATATGGTGGATCTTGGAGAGCTTCACTCGTGTCTTGGCATTCAGATTCAAAGGGATCGCAGCAAAGGTATTTTATTACTTCGACAGTCAAAGTTTATTGAAGATACTATTAAGAAGTTTGGTTTGGAATCTACACATTCAGCAACTACTCCTTGTCTTACGAGTTCCATGAAAAACACTTCTGATGGTGGTGACCAGTTTGTTACAAATCAACCATATGCTAATTTGGTTGGATGTCTTCAAGTTGTTGGTTTGAACACTCATCCTGACATTTTGTTTATTGCTAAACTATCTCGGGCAACATCTTGCATGTCCTTCTCTTAAGCATTAGTCTTCAACAAAGCGCATGTTGAAATACTTGAAAGGCACTACATATTATGGTTTGGTTTATCAACGACAATTCACATCCGACTCCATTCCATCTCTTTCTCTTTTGGGTAACACAGATGCAGATTGGGCCAGCTCACATTTTTCTATGTGATCTACTAGTAGCAATTGTTTCTTCATTAATGGTTGTCTTATTTCTTGGACCAGCAAGAAACAACGTTGTGTTGCAGTTTCTACAACAGAATCTGAATATGTTGCGGCATCACTTGCAGCTCGTGAACTCATTTGGCTTCGACAAGTGTTGACAGATATTGGCCATTCTTCGCTTTCTAGTACACCCTTGCGGTGTGATAATGAGAGTGCTATTAGTCTTGCAAAAGACTATGTCTAACATAACAAGTCAAAACATATTGCTGTGCATTACCATTATGTTTGATACGAAGTACGCAAAGGCACTATCATGATTGAACATTATCCAAGTGACCAGATGATTGCGGATATTCTTACCAAAGGTCTCAATGAATCACGCTTCATTCTCTTGCGCTCAGAGCTTGGAGTTGCCTCGGGCTCACTCTTTCTAGATTAGGCTCTTTCATTAGGAAATTTTTGAGCTCATTTTGGGGCCCTGTAAGGAAGTTTGACTGGAATATTCCCTCCAAAAAGGGGCACTGGATAAAATTTTTGCAAACGAACTCCAAATTTGTCGGACCTCACATATTTAGATTCTACTCTTCAAAAGCTATCCATTGATATATAACACGATAGGGTTCGGAGAAGGGACAAGATAGATACCTAGAAGATTCCTTTTTGCCTAGGAAAGATTCACGTAACTCACATATTTAGATTCTACTCTTCAAAAGCTATCCATTGATATATAACACGATAGGGTTCGGAGAAGGGACAAGATAGATACCTAGAAGATTCCTTTTTGCCTAGGAAAGATTCACGTTACGTGAATCTTTCCTAGGCAAAAAGGAATCTTCTAGGTATCTATCTTGTCCCTTCTCCGAACCCTATCGTGTTATATATCAATGGATAGCTTTTGAAGAGTAGAATATAAATATGTGAGGACAAATTTGGAGTTCGTTTGCAAAAATTTTATCCACCAGTGCCCCTTTTTGGAGGGAATATTCCAGTCAAACTTCCTTACAGGGCCCCAAAATGAGCTCAAAAATTTCCTAATGACTCTTATGGTAGCTTTGTACATATATCGTTGTAATCTTCTAGACACCATGCACTTTGCACATTTCACAATTGCACACTATGACCTCTTGGTCCTTTTGTATATTTGTACATAGATGCACAATGCACTTTCACATCATTACTTTCGGTTCATATTTTCACATTTGTATAGGGGCTTGGGTTTTTCCCTTATACTCCCCAAGGGTTTTTTTTCATCCATAGCTAGAGACCCTTATTGGAGTGGAGGTGTTATAGCTCACTCTACCTAACTTGGTCTCACCTATATATATGTATCTTGTCCTCAATATGAATCAGTCTTTGGGAGTGTACATGATGTGTCTCTTGTCTCGTCTCTTTCTCTCTACATTTCAACAAGACACACATAGAGATGAAGTTCTAGACATGTCTCAATGGAATGGACTACATAACCTTGCAAAGAAACTGATGTAATATCCCCACCCCATGAGGAAAGAACTAGGTTCACAGCTACACATGACTTGGTGAAGGAGAATTAATCCTAATTAGAGGGACTACTAGGACCAGTTACTACATACCCTTATGCATTGGCCATCACCATAAACAAATGAAAATGATCCCCTTGCCACCTCTATCCTAAGAAATATACCCCTGATATCAAATAAAACACTCACAACACTAATAATTTATATAACACTTTAAGGTCCCCCTCTCTCCCTCTCTCTCTCTCTCTATATATATGCTTAGTATTTTGTGCCAAGTAAGAGAAATAAATAAAAGCAAGTCAAAAGTAAATGTTTGCTTATCCAAATGTCCCAAAATAACAAATAGGAACTCACCAATTGCTTATCACATCTTCCACAAACTTTTAAAGAACTTTAGACTTCGTGACAGACTATTTGACAAACTAAATGACAGCATTGGTGACAAAAGAGTGACCACTAAATTGACAAATGGATTGACAAACTGCATCTTGCATTCAGAAATCCGCCCCTAACTACATAGAAAATCCGCCTAAAAAACATCTTCATCTTCGTCTTCTCTTCTTCTAACCACCAAGAACTACCCCATAAATAAAAACTCCCATGACTTCTAACTTCCATCCAGATCCAAAAGACACTTTACATTACATCCGATTATGACAAACTTAAAGACAAAAAGTAGTCAAAAAGAGCATCTAATTTTTAGCCTTAAACACTTGGCACAGCTCGGTGGCTTGAGCCAAAGGCTGACTTCGGATCCACAATCCCTTGATCTGGATTATTTTCCACCTTATCCTTTTCAATACTTGCATCTTGAACTGTCACTTCAACTTCCAACTTCTTCGTTTTCTCAGCTTCTGGCTCTGCCTCTCTGAAAGAGCAATAGTATTCACCTGAAGCTCATCTTGCTTATCTGCATTCGCTTTAACTCCTGATTCTTCCCCCTCAAACTCCAACTGCACCACATTGACCTTTCTCTCCGCTTCCAACTGCTGCTGCAAATTGGCCATAGTCCGCTTCAGCTCCTCATTTTCATTTCGAACACGCTTATCACCTGCAGCTTTGAACCACATTTTGAATTTGTCAATTGGCTCCCCCAAATGTTCTTCAAACATTTGGCTGGCATGACTCCATAATAGAGCACATGTATGTATGGTTTATGGCATTACAAAATTTAATTTCAACATACAAGACTTGGAAAACACTTACTTGAAGCATCTTATGCCAATCGTGGGACTTCAACCCATATAGTTGCTCAACGCCTCTTCCTCAAAAAGATTCCGCACCATATCATCAAGCACCTCCTCTTCCACAACTTCGTGGGGTGCGGGGCTATTGTCATCCCTTTCCCACTCATCTCTGACAATAGATCCCGAAGCTCCAGCATCATCTCGTTGACGCTTTGCGTGCTCTCGTCGCGCGTAGGGTACCATGTTAGGGTGTGGTACTGCATCCTGCTTCAATTAGAGTTTATATATTACAACTCTATTAATTTAATTTGGATACCATGAGTCATTTGAATACCATCAATTTACATCTACTCACCTCTAAACTTGTTTGATTCCATTCTCCATACATGGAGATGTGATTCAAGGTAATTCGACGTGCTCGTACAATGCATCCTTGACATCGATTACACATACATTTGATCCGTTGTCCCAACCACACATCGCGATTACAATGACGCATTGTCTCATCTTCCCCAAAACTGCTTGAAGAGGTTGATGACATCCTATGTACAAACCAGAAAACACAAAATCATAATATGTTTTTAATGAAAGTATAAAAACCGCGTGTATTGACGCGGCTATTTCCTAAAAACTGCGTGTATTAACGCAGCTATTTCCTAAAAATCGCATGTATTAATGCGGGTAATTCCTGCAAAACGCGTGTATAAACGCAACTAAATTATCATACACGTGAACATACACGCGTTTATAAACGCGACGGTCTGTTTAAACTAAAAATAGCCCGCCTTCCCCAAATATAGATTTTGAACTAACATATCAACACTGCTTTCGTTTTCGCCTCTTCCAACAGAAACGAAACCTAAGTGCAAGGAGAGAGCAGAGAAGGAGAACACACGGGAGGAAACCGAGCAAGAAAGAAGACTCACTTTTTCAAAGGTGAGTCAGTTTGTCCTTTGCCTTGTCTCCTTCCTCAGATTTGTTTATGCTATTTTCTCTTTGTTTTTTGGGTTTGTCTCCGTCCTTTTGCTTCTATGCACACGATTGGGTGAATGATTCTGACAGGGGCGACAGTGAACCTTTTATAAGGATACTTTGTTGGAGGTCGGTCCCTTTGAAAGTTTTTTTTGCACAGGTCGCGTGTAGAAACGCGTGTAAAAGCGCGTGTATCCTGTCTGCAGAGTTTGTTCACGCGGATATACACGCGTTTCTGGACGGGTGTATACACGCGTTTTTTGATGGGTGTATACACGCGTTTCTGCACGGGTGTATACACGAGATTGCGTTTCCTGTTTCTATGGTTTGCAGGCAACACAAATGACTTGAATGATGATATTTGTGTGAGTCAAGAGACAGCCCATGATGTACATGAGGATTATTTTTGCAGGTTCTTTATGGATATTCCAGGTTCTTTATCCGATCCATTTGCGTACAGCAATTGGCTGATGGAGATGCTGAATCATTTTGGGCGCCATCCTGGTCTAGTTGAGCTTACAGAGTATATGTATGCCCATCCCCCTCCTTCCCTGCCTGGTGTCTATACCCCTACCGCGAGTATCCAGGGCACTCCAGTGCCCTCTATTCCTCCGAGTCCGACGAGACGGCATGCAGCTTCTCCTCTTCCACGTCCACCGAGGAGACATACCTCGTCCTAGACACACTCACGCACACCCTCACAGCCACCATCACGTGCTCCCTCAGAGCCACCGTCACATCAGGGCTCACAGCCACCGTCACGTAGACAATCCCCCAGTTGTGACTCCACCCGCAACAGTAGGAAGAGTGGGAGTGGAGGACGGCGGCGGGTGCTTTGGTGGGGGAGGTGGGGGAGGTGGGGGAGCACGCGGTGAGAGAGGAGATAGAGGGAGAAGAGTTAGAGGAGACAGTTCGGAAGAGGAGGAGATGAGAGAGGTGGAGAGAGTGATCTGCTATGATGTGACGGATAGGGGCGGGATAGTGATGGATGTGAGGGGGAGGGAGGTAATGGAGTACATGCGTGGGGTAGTATCAAACTCATATAGAAATTGTTTTATTAAATTTAAAGATCAAAATAGCCGATTAGTTGGGGAGGTGATAGAGGCTGTACATAGTCAGTACCCCAATCCCCCACATGCTACATTCTTGGATGTATGGGGAAGGACGCGAATAAGGGAGATCTTAAGTAATAAAAGATCTCACCTTAAAAAACTCGCGTACGATGACCGGCTAAATGTAGCTGCGCGGCTATCCTGCCGAGAAACCTGCCCCACTACGCACAAACGCGAGTGGAAGGAGGCAAAGAAACGAGCAGAGGGTGGCGTGAAGAGCAGGCAGCATGTGGAGGCACGACGGATCCAGATGGAGACCATTGGATCTTCGCATTTCGGATCTGGCGGTGTCGAGTCAGGAGGCAGAGTTCGTAAGTATCTTGCCACTTTATTTGATTGTTTACTTAATTCATTGATTCTATGATTGTTTTAATCTTACAAATTGTGTTGATTATGATACAGCGACGGGTTACGGGGAGGAAGCCCACAACCCACGATACTGCGTATGCTCGCCGGCATAGCAGACGTGACACGTGGGCCATCTTCAGAGCCGAGGGACGTATTACGGATGCGGAGTTTGAGATGGCCATGAGACCATACGGTTGACAGGTACTTGAAAATTCTAAACGAATGATTTTGGTTTATTGAATTACATATATATATACTTATATACTATATATTACTTGAACAGGCACAAGCTGCTGATGATCCACCCGCCGCCACTGCAGAGGGTGGACGTGAGCAGTACTCATCGGACATTTCGACCGATGTGAGCTCATCTGAGCATGGAGGGAGCACCGAGTCATCATCTGGGTCTGAGTAGTACTCAGACTTATAGTATCACATTCCATATTGAGGATGTGGTTGTATATATTTTTTTGTAAACTGAAGCCATGGGCTACTTCGAGATATGGACTCCATTGTATATATGTGTGAAATTTTGATAGTAATATTGAATCGTGAATCGATAGTATTACATTCATGTCTGTCTTGAATCGTGTATTGACAATGTATGCATTCATGTCGTTCTTGTCTTAATCTCCCTCGTGCATATGTTCTTCGTGGATGGTCTAATGCACAAACAAAAAAAATCCAGAGAGTGTTATTGGGTGCTGGAATGCTGGAACAGTATTCAGGCACCAAATAGCACTCTCTGGATTTATTTTTTTGCTCTCTGTTTGCGTGTATAAACACGTCAGAACTGCTAAAAGCCGCGTGTATCTACGCGGATAATCTGTAAAATACGCGTGTATAAACGCGTCAAAACTGAGAATTACCCGTGTATAAGCGCATCTAAATTAACAAAACGCGTGTATAGACGCATGTATCAACGCGTCTAAATGCATCTGAATTGAACAGAGAACGCATGTATACACCCGTGTATGAGCGCGTCTGAGCACTCCTATACACGCGCTTTTACACGCATGTCTCTGGCTGCGATGATACACGCGCTGATACACGGGTCCGCTACTTTTTTCCACAAGTCATTTTTAGCGGCTAGGAGCGCGAGTATGAGCCCGATCCCTTGTAGTGTCAGAAAATTATTATCTGACATAAGCTCTACAATCTGGTCTTCAAAAGACTTGAACTGCACATCAATAGCTATTTTTAATCCATCTGCCCAACTACCAAATTCCATAGCTACTTGCGACACTTCTTCCATCTTCCCTTGCATCTGCTCATTTAATTTTGACAATTCTTGCTCAAGCTGAGCCTTTTCTTTTCCTGCTACTTCCAACTGATCCTTAAGAAACTGAATCTACCTTTCTAATACTCCCAGCTGCTCCGAATTCACTTTCTGACCCTCCAAAGGCACAAGCATTGCCTCTTGATTATTGATAAATCTGCCTAACTCGGCTAGGCTATTGATAGCCTCGTTGGCAATAAATACCCCCGGCAAATTGACTAGCCCAACTCTGTGACATCAGATGCTTGGACATTGATTGAAATGGATTCTGTTCTCCCGACTTTTTCCCCAACTTTTGCGGAATGAAAGTGAAAGTCTTGGCCTTTGGCCCTACATGAGGCACACTTGGCAAAGAAGAAAACAATGTAGACTTACTTGCTCCCCCTTGGGCTACCGTATCACTACACTCCGAAGTCACCCAAGTTATGCGATTTGCTGGCTTTTGCTTTGAACCCGATGGAGATCCGTACTCCAGCTTCCGCTTCTTTGCCTCCTTCGACAGCGTTATCACCAGTCCCACAGGTACCTGCAACACATGACTGAAAATACCCCCCAAATATGGGACAAGCTTCGTCAAGGATGGTGATCTCCTCTTATCCTCTCTGCAATCTGCAGTCTCTCAAAAAGAAATGAGGCCCAGTCAATGTGAACCCCATGCTTTGCATTCCATAATGGTGCAAACGCCTGTTTGAACATGTATGCTGTCTTTGCCAGCAAACAAATTTTATCCAAGTACCAAAACAGATGCTTGCTTCTCACTTTTTCTGCATTCCTCACCATATAATAGCCCCTGGTGCCCTGTGTGGCGGCCCAAACTTCCCTTTCATGATAGACTCCGTAATCTTCTTCAACTTTGCACCCTGTTGATTTGGTAACTTAAACACCTCAGCCACTAATTACGACGTCACCTCTTTGTCATCAGTGATGTAGCCCCTGTTTTCCCTCAAATGCTGCATCTGCTGCTTTGCATAAGGATTTTGCTACCATGCAGACCAAGGCAACTGTGCATACTCAAACAATCCAATCCGCTTTAACCAAACCTTCGTTTCATCTGCATGCAAATCAATACCTTCATTTGACTCCGTGTCGCCACTCTGAGCTTCTGATACATTGTCGGCTTCATCATCATCTTCAATCACCTGCACAGCAACCCGCGGCATCTTCAATTCCTCCAAAGCTACCTTCATCAAACGCGTCTACGGCATAAGATCACTTCCCTGCTCCTGCGGGGCGGCGGCTGCATGAAGACTTTCTTCCTCAAACTCTCAGAGAACATCTTGAAAAAGACACAGAAGACCCTCAAAAACACCAAACTTCCACACACTTCGATTTGGACTAGTCGGGCACGTCGACCCTTCGCAGGTTTATCATGGTGCTCCTTCTCAAAAAAACACCCCATGCAAATTTCTCAAAAGGTGTGCCTAAAATCTGTCTCACGTGGCACCATTCTTTTCTTAACTTGAGTGCAAAGATTCCCTCAAAATAATTTATTCCCCTCATTTTGACTTCCGTTTTGGCTATCCCTTTGACAAAATATCTGACAACCACATTGTCTATCCAAAAACTTCTTTCCCATAAACATTCCGATTCCGCTTTGGCCTGCGATCAAATTCCCCTGGAAACCTGGTTGCCAACTTACTTTCCTCCTCACTAATTCTACTCCCATTTCTAATTCAACTTCCACATGCCTCACAACAATGTCTTTAGCCTTATTAATCATCCAAATTTCAGGAATCTTGCCATAAAACTTCTTCAGTCGGAATCCATTTACTAGCTTAGGGATAGGAGTTCCAAACACATCTATCAATCTAAAAGTTCCTTGCCCCAATTCTTGCACAATCTGATCACCTTTCTGAAAAATTTTGAATTTGACCTACCTTGTCATCCATGCTTGCCTTCTGTTTTGACTTACTTCTGCCACATAAGCACTGTAAATTCTATCTTCTTCCAACTTTAACAATTCCTGCTGCCTATGCATCACTTAATCTTCAGGGCTCAATCTATGCTGAACTGCAAGCCTCAAACTAGATATCACATATTCCATAGGGACAATTGTCTCAATTCCATAAACTAGCTTAAAAGGTGTCATGCCTGTTGCCACTTTGTATGCAGTCCTGAATGACCACAATGCTGAATCCAATTTCTCATCCCAATCTGCCCTGTTTTTAGAAACAATCTTCTTCAAAATCCTCACTAGCACCTTATTTGTGCTTTTCGCCTGCCCATTAGCTTGCACGGATGATACAGGGTAGATTTCTTATGAAGAATCATGTGCTTGGATGTCAACTCCTTAATGACTGAATTTAGAAAATGGACACCTTGATCAGACACCAATTCTATCGGACACCCAAATTTGGTCATCATTTTGTACAGGAACCTAGCCACACTGGCTGCCTCCTTCAAAGCCACTGTGCTTCCACCCATTTGGTGGCATAATCTGTTGCAACCAGGATGTACCTTGCTCCTATTCTTCTGGATTTTGGCTTAATCGACCCAACAAAATCAAGACCCCATTTTTGAAATGGTTCAAGGGGTAATATCGGATGATCCTGCATCTGATCCATGGATGTTGGTTGGCCCATCTTCTAGCATTGCACACATTCTCTTGCAAATGAATAAGCATTCCTCAGCAATAGTGGCCACCAAAGTCCAGCTTGCATAATCTTCCTACCAGTAATCTCTCCCGAAAAATGACCTCCAGCTACACCAAAATGTGCTTCTTGTAAAACTGCCTTCTGTTCTTCATCTGGCACACATCGCCGAATGATCTGATCTGCTCCTCTTCTATACAAAGATCCGGCAACTATAAAAAATGGTCTGCTCCTTAGAACAAACTTCTTCCTCTGATCAGCTGTCATGTTGGAAGGTAATACCCCATCTGTCAAAAATTGAACCATTTGATCATACCAGTTGTCATATGCTTGACCTTGAACTTGAAACAATTCCGCATCTGGCAATTCATCTGACACCCCTGGTGCATCCGAGACATTTTCTAGCCTGCTCAAATAATCCGCCCACTGCATGCTGATTTCCAAGTGTATGTACTACAGTGTAATCAAATTCCTATAACAAAAGCATCCATCTTGCAAGCTTCCCTTCCAGCTTTGGTTTATTTACGAAAAACAACAGAGCTTGATGATCCACATGAAAAACAACTTTGTTTCCCAACAAATAATGCTTGAATTTTTCCAATGCAAAAATCATTCCCCTGGCTTCTCGCTCTGTGAGACAGTGTAATTCCTCTCCACTGGATTTAACATTCTACTTGCATAGTACACTGGTCTAAACCATCCTGGAACCTTCTCCTGCATCAAAATAGCTCCGCCTGCCATATCCGACGCATCCACATAAATATGGAAAGGTAACTCCCAATTTGGTGGTTGAAGGATAGGTGAAACTACCAACATTTTCTTAATAATCTGAAAGGCTTTTTCCTGTGCTTCACCCCACACAAAACTCACATCCTTTTGGTCAAATGACTCAAAGGTGCACACACATCTGCCAAATATCTCAGATAATGGCTATGCCATTTAGTTTGACCAAGAAACCGCATAACTGCCTTCAAATTATTCGGTGCTATTGCCCTCTAAATTGCACTAATCTTGTCAGCATCAATTGACATCCCTTCCTTGGATATGATGTGACCAAGTAGCTTTCCTTTTTGGACTGCAATAGCTTATTTGTGTAGGTTTAAAGCCATTCTAAACATCCTGCACCTCTTCAAACATTTCCTTAAATGCTCCAAATGTTTAATCTTCTCCCCAAAAACTGAGAAATCATCCATGAAAATCTGCATAAATTCTGTCAAATATGGTTCAAAAGTTTTGAAAGCTGCCTTTTAAAATGAAGGTGGTCCATTCTTCAAACCAAAGCTCATCACTGTATAAGCAAATGCTCCCCATTCAGTAATAAAAGTTGTCTTCTCAATGTCCTCTTCTGCCATTGGAATCTGATTATAGCCAGAAAATCCATCAAGAAAGCTATACATCTCATGCTCTGCAACATCATCCAAAACTGAATCAATGAATGGCAATGGAAATGGATCTCCAATGGTTGCTGCATTCAACTTTCTATAATCCACACAAACTCGGATTTTCCCTGACTTCTTTGGCACCACCACAATTGGGGACAACCACTTTGCTTTATCCACTGGGATGATAAATCCAACATTGAGAATTTTATCCACTGGGATGATAAATCCAACATTGAGAAGTTTATCCAACTCTTCCTTCACCTGTTTGGCGTAATTCGGATTCATTCGGTACCTTTGCTAAATCATTGACACCGTATCCTCCTTTAAATTTATCTGATGCCTATACACCTGGGGATCCATACCCTTCAAATCAGAATAATCCCAAGCAAACACATCCATGAATTCTTGCAACAACACCTTTAAATTGTCCTTGAAATCATCATCCAGGTTGACACTCACTTTGACAACCTTCGGATTCTCCCCACAGATCCCAAATTTAAATCCTGCAAATCATCTTCCTTCACTCTCGAAACCTTCTTCATCAATTTATCATACAAGAACTCTGCTCTGATTATTGCCTCCTTAGGCGCGATCTCTGCAACATCGTCAACTTCTTCCACCTTGTCACCATCATCAGTTTTTTCTTCCTTTATCTGCGAAATCTGCTCGAAAGTATTGTCAACTATTTGACAAAACACATCCTCTTGAATCGCATAATCAACATATCTATCAAGAATCCGTTCCACATCCACTTCAAAAATAGGAACCACTGTTGGATTGGCTGCCAAAAAATTATCTTCCTCATCATCCTCAACTTCTTCTGCCAAACTAATTGGTTGTGCCATCATTGGCTTCACTGCCCTTGACAGCTCCTGCTTAGATCCCATTGGTATTGTAATCACTTTCTTACCCTTCTTCAATGTGACCACATTCTTCTCCCAATCCTGCTTGAGCTTTGCTATTCTAAACCACGGCCTTCCTAATAGCATTGAATATGCATTTGCATCATCCTTCATCTGCAAAACAACAAAATTTACTAGAAACTGCAAACCTTGTATGATAAGAGATTGTTTCCTAAGCATCCCAATAGGTTGAACCCGACTTTGATCCGCCATGCGTAACTGAAATGGTGCTGGCTCAAGCTGAACATTCTTCATCTTCAAAAACTCCAATTCTGACAAAATATTGACTCTAGATCTGCCATCCAAAAAAACTATTGAAAATCTCCGATCATCAAAATTCAGCTGAACTGTGGGAACAGTGAAATCCACATCTTCAGGACTAATCTGATGACTGCCCACACTTTGATTCAACATAGCCCTGATTCCTAACACCTTCGACTTCCTCATAGCTGAATAAACTTGATCCCTAAACATCAGAACCAATGAAAGCAACTGATCCAATGTAAAACTGATAGGACTATTCAACAACTCTTGAAACAATACTTCTGACTTATCCTCCTTATCCAAGGATTTCTTCTTTCTCTTCTGCATTTCCTCTTTTTGTTGAACATCCAAAATTCCTTCAGTTACTTCTTCACAAACATCCTTCTGTTCCTCCCAATCCAATGGAGACTTTAGCTTTGCTTTGGAACGTGTAACTGCCAAAACTTCTGAATCCCGTACAACACACTCCGAACAGTCACATGTTATCCCACATTCCGCCATTACTCCACTTGCTCTTGCTTCCAAACAAACATCCACATTCACCATATTACTCTGAGGAGGTTTATTCACTTTTGCCCTGCTGCACAGGTGGCGCAGGTAACTGAGGTAGTTGTTGAGGAGGTCTTGGTTGATTCCACCCCTGCGGAGGCCAGTTCTGCTGATTCTAGCCTTGCTGATTCCAATTCGGTGGCGGCTGCCAATTTTGCTGTTGTGACCATCCCTGTTGTTAATTCCAATTCCTTCCCCATGATGGCCGAAAATTTTGCCATCCACCAAATCTTGATCTTCCTCCTTGATTAAAATTTCCTCTAAATGGTGGTCTACCTGATGGTCTCCAATTCGGATAGGGTTGCTGCAGCCTCTGCCATCCTTGATTTCCAAATGATCGCTGCTCATCCGAAGTTTCCAAAAAAATGCCATGAGAATGTGTCATATTTTGCTGGATCTTTTGTTGTATTCTCTCAGGAATTACCCCCCTAAAACTAGGATTATACGAGCAATCCGTGGTTTTGTGACCATCTTTGACACAAATGTCACAATGCTCTATCTTCTTTTCTGACTCCTTTTGAAATCCCATCTCTTTTAACTTCTTTTCCACAGCCTTCTCAACTGACACCTCCTTAGTCTTTTCCTTTGACTTCTTACTTGACTTCCCCTTTTGTTTCTTCTTCTTGTGCTTCTCATCCTCTGACTCTGAATCACTACTAGAATCATCATCACCACCTGAACTTGAATCCGTATCCGAATCCGACTCCAACCTCTGTGTGTAATCTTCCACAAACATCCTCTTTTGCTTTATTGCTTTAAGTTTTGTCAACACATCATTGGCGGTCTTTTCCACCCGAAACCGATTCAAAAATGCAATCCTCAATGCATCATAATCTGCAAAATATCCTAGCTCAAAATTGCTAAACCATTACACAGCTTTCCCCTCAAATGTTGCCTCAAACTGGCGCATTTTGGCTTGTGCATCATATACTCCGGCAAATCCTCTAGCCTGCCATCGAGTCTCAAATTGAGCTACGTGACAATCAGGGTCTTCTTTTGACTTTCCTGAAAAGCTTCCGAATTTGACACGCAAATCTGCTCTAGCTGCCGCTGCTGCCATGTTGAAAGGTCTATTTGGGGGTACTTGCCTGTTGGTTCTCCTATTCGGTTAACGGATTGAATTGCAACCGTCTTCAAGGTAATAATGCCTGTTGTATTACTGCTGTTGCTAATACGTGGAAATCCTCCTACTAATCCTGGAGTTGCTGCCCCTGAATCAACCACCGCATTCTCTGAATCCTCATCAGAACTATCTGTTGACATTCCACTGTCATCTCCTTCATGCGACCATCATTGATGTTGGTCATCTCCCTGATGTTGCAAACCCAAACTCCTTGCTCTTGAACTTGTAAAATAGAAATGAGATGATTCCCCTGAATCCTCCACGGCGAACTCAAACCCTCGCCACTATAAATGCATGAATGAAAAAAATCTAACCATTGCCTACATGAATCTCTTCATCTTCCAGCACTCACCATTAACAGAAGAATGTAAGCCCGTGCATGAAATTCATCACAAACACCGTGGTCGCCAAGTGTTTATTGCTTATCACATCTTCCACAAACTTTTAAAGAACTTCAGACTTCTTGACAGACTATTTGACAAACTAAATGACAGCATTGGTGACAAAAGAGTGACCACTAAATTGACAAATAGATTGACAAATGGATTGACAAACTGCATCTTGCATTCAGAAATCCGCCCCTAACTACACAGAAAATCCGCCTAGAAAACATCTTCATCTTCGTCTTCTCTTCTTCTAACCACCAAGAACTACCCCATAAATAAAAACTCCCATGACTTCTAACTTCCATCCAGATCCAAAAGACACTTTACATTACATCCGATTATGACAAACTTAAAGACAAAAAGTAGTCAAAAAGAGCATCTAATTTTTAGCCTTAAACACCAACACCCGTCCGCCATCTCAACAATTAGAACCACCTCTTGAGCAATGACGGGGCACTCTCTTTTGTGGATCTACATGGTATCTTTAGCTAAATGCAAGTAGATTTATACACATGAATTCAATAATACCAAAGAGAGAAGCATCAATGTAAAAGATTGCATAAAAAGACAATATAGATTACACATGTTACATCATTGGAAACATTTTTTTCATTGATACAGATATATCTATGATTGTAGTCTCTAGCATTTGTAAGCTGCTATATCAATAGCTTATTCTCTACCTTTTGGGCATAGATTAAATTTACATCCGGATTCATTTGGAAAACCTCCTTGTAGACAACATTGGTTGTGAAGACTTCAATTGAACCTTCTATGCTGCTTTCCTATTCCATATGATGATTTACACACACTTTCACTGCATCAGAAGATCTAACACGTGACATAGCAACATACAACTATCCATGTGTGAATACTTGTGTGGCCAAGTAAAGTCCCAATACACTCAATGTTTGTCCCTAGGACTTATTTATTGACATACCAAAGGCTAACATTACAAGAAATTGTCTCCTTCTCATGTCAAAAGGCAATTGTAGCATAGTAGGTATGAATGTTATCCTGGAAATAAAGACCCTGTCTCCAATGTTGGTGCCAGTAATGATTTCTACTTCTATCACCTTTGAGTGAAATTGCTTACATATCAATTTGGTACCATTGCAAAGTCCCCACCGAGGATCCAAATTGTGGAGCAACATGATAGGAGCATTAATCTTTTGAATCAAGCGATGAGGAGGGTAGCCACCACCCAAGTTCAAAATGTTCAAGTACTCAATTGGGTACAATATTGCGTCATTCTCGGAAGAAGCAACCGAATCAGCACCACTGAGGTATTCTCTTTCAAGATCGGACAATGCACTCTAGGCTAGTTCATTAACCTTATCAACCTCTAGATTTCATGGTGCAAGTATAGCGCAGTATTTAAAGAAGCATCCATATTCCTCCACCCTCTGAAGATCTTTGTATACCCATTCTACCAAACTAAAAATGGATTTCCCATGGATCAACATTCGTGGTGGTATAACCACTCTGCCTTCATCATTGTTTGGATGGCCTATAGAGCCGTCTCCAATTTGTAATGTCCATTTCACAAATTCTTGTCCTGTACGATCATAAGATTTCTATCTAACCCGCATGTTTTGGGTGAGCTTTAGAACTTTCACATATCTCCGAATATGTGACCGACATAACGTTGCATCAACAATGTCCTCACGCGATCCCTTTGGCACAACCAGTAAGTTTTGCCTGAAGTCACCACCAAAGAGCATAACTTTTCCACCAAACATTGAATCATTCTGCATAATGTCTTTCAATGTCCTGTCGAGTGCTTCATATGCATACGGATGCATCATTGGAGCCTCATCCCAAATAATTAACCTTGCAAGCTTCAACACCTCCTCTAATGGGCTGTTAGCTTTAATTCCACATGTGCTAGAAGCATTAAGCACCAATGGAATTTTAAAACGTGAGTGCATTGTACGACCATTTCAAAGCAACAATGCAGCTATTCTAGATGATGCACATGCCAATGCAACTTGATTCTCTCCATGTAATCATGATAGCAAGGCATTATAAAGATAGGTTTTGCCTGATCCACCTGGTCCATCAAGGAAACAAACAACACCCTGGTTCAAAGAAACAACCTCAAGGATAATGTCAAATGCTCTTGATTGACAACTATTTAGACTTCTTTCCATGGAAACGGACAAATTGTCCTGCTTAACGGAATCAAACATCATCTCTTCCATCAGCAAACCATTGTTAACACTGGCAACACTTAATCTATTAGGAACATGCTTAACGGACAAATTGTCTTGCTTAACGGAATCAAACATCTTCTCTTCCATGAGCAAACCATTGTTAACACTAGCAACAATTAATCTATTAGGTACATGCAACCATTCAAAATCATGCAACCTCTTTCCATACTGTTGTAAGAACTCTTGCATTTGCAACAAATCTTGATTCTTTGCTATAGAATGACAAACACTAATATCTGTACAGTCTCTCTACTGCAAGGTATGGAAAAAATCATCTGAAAGCTCGGTGGAGAATTTATTCCAAAGGTGTCCAGGGGATATAGGCTCACAAAAAACCATTATAATGACAAACAAGTGATGCAGCTAGAGTCTTGTTTTCTGAAATGCAGCTTCTTGGAGAAACATATACCACTCCTCATCACTCTCTAGCATTCCTCGAGCTTCACATGCAGCCTTAAAACAAGGATACAAATGTCCATTCACCATTCACAAATCCTCAAAATATTTACAACCTTTGTACACAGTAACATGCGTAAGTAATATTGCTCACCTGCACTCGGAGTAACATTATACATACATCCGATCACATTTCCTCTTTTCCTTTTAGTCCATGAGCACAAAGCTAAATTCCATACCCACTTGCAAGGAAAATCACCATATAGCAGGCTACTTGCATCTGTATACAATTGATTAGCTTTGAACCATTCAGTCAAAGATGTTCTTTGGTTTCTGTTATCACAACTAATCACATCATGCAAATCATCCTGATCATTGAATATCACATTGTTCTACATTGGGAGATGGACATGAAACCTTTGTATATCATGCTTTTCATCATGCAAATCATATTGGTATATGTGCCAGCATGCCTCTAACGCAGAAACGTACCGTACATCCAAATATTGACTAACCTCATCAATAACCCCATGCGAGTCTTGCAACTCTATAGTAGCTCTATCATGTCCTTTATATACATACTTATACAAATACTTTATTGGCAGTAATAGCAGAGCTTACTTCAATGTTAATATAGGCTTTGTCACTTCTCCGCACATGTAAGTTAGATATCCATTATCGTCAATGTTAGTAGTCTCACAAAAATTCCGAGGGTACCGATGTTTGCACCTCCGGTCGTTGACCATGCAAGGAGAGCGCATATTTAGTTCCCCACATGGTCCATGGATGTTACAATGACTAATTTTGGTTTGCAACCTAGGAAACATCACCTTATCAGGTAGTTCAGCACATACCAACACATCATAGTGTGCAATCTCCACCGATTTACTTCCACTTTCTAATATAAATAATATATGTGCATGTGGCAAGCCTCTTTTTTGAAATTTACTAACAAACACAAATCCCAACACCTTTTCGAATATTTTTTTTTCACCAATAAGTGCCTCATGTCCTTGTATTTCCCATAAAAAAACCGAGCTATCAAGTACGGTTGATCTTGGGGAATTTGACTAGGCACCTGACTAGGCAGTAAGGCATTGGTTATTTCATCCCACTTAGGATTGCAAGTGAAGGCAATAAACAGGTCAGGTTTACCCATCTTCCTAACAATTGCCATTGAATCTTGGTACAATTGATGCATATATATAGCCCCCATGTATATGAAGATAGTAGAACTACCCTACGTCCACCAGCAATGCCTCCCAGAGACTCTATTGACCCCATTACTTGAATTAACCATATCTGCAAGACCTTGGTATACTTTAGCATGCAATGATTTCTGATTATTTTGTATCCATACTAATCTAGATTGTTCTATGCTACTATATGCATCAATGATGTATTGTTGCAATATTTGACCACCACACAGAAGGCAAGCATTTGTATCTTCCCTTATGTGTAGTCTATATGCATAATATTGCCATTGAGTTACAATCTTTGTGTCCTCATTTGAACCTTGTCTATCCCCACCATTGAGTGGAATTGCAAAATTTCTCTCATTGTACGAAGAGCTTGAGGGCATACCGACGCTAAAATACCGACGCAAATGTCGAACGTCGGTATGCCCGTCTCGTAATGTTGGAGGAGACAGTTCGGGCGGGGTATTTTCAAATTTTCATTTACCGACGCGTATATCGACGCGTATTCCGACGCATATACTGACGCACATTCCGTAGTATATACCGACGCATATTCCGACGTATATTCCGTACTATATACCGACGCTCGTAAGTTTTTTACAGCCGAGAGCCTATTTTCTGATTTTTTTGCAGACAGCGCGTTGCAGAGAAGGTCTCTTTCTCTCCCTCTTCTCTTTTTTCCTCTCTCCTCTTTTCTCCTTCTTTCTTCTTTTCTCCTCTTCTCCTTCTCCTAATATGTTCTTGCTTTTACTTTTTAATTTAAGAATTAGGACGTTTAGGGTTTTGTGTTTTTTTGGCTCTCTATGCATGTTGAGAGCTCTCTATGTATGCATAGATCTCCTAATGCATGCATAGAGATTTTAGGGTTTTGTATTAGTTCTTATTCTTGTGTTTAATTTACTAATTATTTTATTTAATATTTTGTTTTGCAGCTCTTTCACCTCACCAATCTTTCACCAATCCTCTCCTTCAGCTTTGCAAAAAAGAGGTAGATCCTCTTTCGATTTTTCTTGTTTATGCTATTTTCTATGAATTATTGCATCCCTGTTTTATGGTTTAGGGTTAGTTTTGGGTTCTTATAAGCTTATACATAGGATTAATTTAATATCTATGCATAAAACCTATCATAAGCTTGCAATCTCTATGCATAGCCTTCTTGCAAGCTTTATGCATAAGCTCTATTCATAGAGCTTGCGAGCTTGTGAAATCTCTATGCATAGGCTTTATGCATAGAGTTTGCAAGCTTATAAAATCTCTATGCATAGGTTTCTTGCAAGCTTATAAAATCTCTATGCATAGGTTTCTTGAAAGCTTGCATGGACATTGTACATAGAGCTTGCATAGCCTTCTTGTTGAAAGCTCTATGCATAGCCTTCTTGTAAAAGCTCAATGCATATGCTCTATGTATAGGCTTTATACATAGAGGTTGTAAGATTATGAAAGCTCTATACATAGGGCTTGTAAGCTTATGCAAGCTCTATACATAGAGTTTATGCATAGAGCTATATGAATCTAGCTGAATGCATGAATTAAGATCTATGCATAAAGCTTAATACATAATGTTTTATGTATAAATCTTATGGATGAGCTTTATGCATAAGGCTTCACATGCGTTATGTTTTTTTGCATAAACCTTTTTTTGATGTAGAGTGCCTTGCATGGATGGAAAGCATAAGCTTTTTGAATGTTTATACTCTCTTATACATATAACATATAAGTCTTATGCTCTGTTTTTCTATGCATAAGGTATTCTCTTTATTCATAGAGTTTATATATGTTATCAAGGTAAGATCTCTTATCCATGTAAAACAAGATCATGTTTATTACACCATTGGGTGATGGGATTAAGGGTTAGCATAGTGCATAAGGCTTATAGCATAGAGCTTATGCATAGAGCTTATGCATAAATCTTGCATAGAGCTTATGCATAAGACTTATGCATAGAGCGTATGCATAAGACTTATGCATATGGCTTATGCATAGAGCTTATGCATATGGCTTATGCATAGAGCTTATGCATATGGCTTATGCATAGAGCGTATACATAAGACTTATGCATAGAGCTTATGCATAAGACTTATGCATATGGCTTATGCATAGAGCGTATGCATAAGACTTATGCATAGAGCTTATGCATATGGCTTATGCATAGAGCGTATGCATAAGACTTATGCATAGAGCTTATGCATAAGACTTATGCATATGGCTTATGCATAAGGCTTATGCAGTTGGCTTATGCATAGAGCTTATGCATAAGACTTATGCAGTTGGCTTATGCATAGAGCTTATGCATAGAGCTTATGCATAAGTCTTGCAGCCTTATTATGCAAGCTTATACTTATGGCTTACAAGCCTTACTATGCATACGATTGCATAAACCTTATTCATAAAGCTTGCATAAGACTTACGTATAGAGCTCAATGTGTAGGCTCTATTTACAGAATCTATGCATTTAGATTTTTACATAAGGCCTTTATAAATAGCTATTTATGAATAGAGATAGCTTCTCTCTCCATCCTTGTTTAAATTCGAGTTAATTTTGTATGGAGAGGAGATAAGCTAATGTATAAGTTATTTTTAAAATCTCCCTCAACGGCTGGGGAAAAGAAGCCCGTTTGACACTTTTTTAAATATTTTTAAAGTCTCCCTCAACGGCTGGGGAAAAGAAGCCCGTTTGACGCTTTAAATGTTATTTTTTAAAATCTCCCTCACGGCTGGGGAAAAGAAGCCCTGTTTTATGGTTTACATAGTGCTTTGTGTAATGCATAATGATTTGTGTTTAATGAGCTGCATATACATGTTATCCTGTTAGATGGAGCCTCTCAATCTTGAAGAGAGAATAGCGTGTCCATACATGTGATGTAAGTACCAAATCTTTCGAAAACGAAGGATTTGCAACCAGCATGTTCATGACGCTGGCATATTTCCAATGGAGCGCTTGCAAAATTTACGGTTTCAATCGTACAACCAAGCAAGTGTGCAGCTGCATCTTGATAACATTGCGCCTGTGAATTCTCGTCCCCAACAAAGGATGAGGATATCGCAGGAGGGAGTGACAGATGGAGCTCAATTAACAACACCCGAGGGAATGGAAGAAGGTCAGGAAATGGAAGAAGGTCCAATGGAAGAAATGTTGGATACCTTCATCGAGCAACAAGAAGCTCTCTTCGAGGAGCATGAACATGAAGATCATCAACCATGACATTCTCAACGGTCAAATTATGAACCAGAGAAAGAGGCCATGCGTAAACTTGCACGCCTTCCATTATACAATGGTGCCAACATATCTGTATTGCGTGCATCTCTTACGATGCTAAATTTGCAGTCAATTTTTGGATGGTCTAATACAAGTGTCACTGAACTATTCAAGTAAGGACTTTTTTTGGAGATTACACCTACTGTTGAAATGATAAATTATCAACTTGTATTTGAGAAAATCTTAATAGTAACGATCAGATATTGCCATACTTGTAGGCTTTTGAAAGACCAGATATTGCCCCCTGGCAACGAGATGCCTCCATCTCGTGCAGATGCGAAGAAGTTATTGAAATCCATAGGCATGGATTACAATAATATTCATGCTTGTCGCAATGATTGTTGCCTCTTCCGCCATGAATATGAGCATTTGCAAGAATGTCCCCATTGTGGCTCTAACAGATATAGAGAAGATGTTCAGGGGAAAGCTGTCCCGGTTAAGGTTCTCAGGCACTTTCCAATCATCCCAAGAATAAAAAGCATGTTTAGGTGCAAATCTATAGCAAGCTTGATGACATGGCATGCCACAACTCGATCCACAGATGAAGTGATGCGTGTGCCTGCTGACTCACCCGCATGGAGACACATTGAAGAGAAATGGCCGGCTTTTAAGGAAGAACCTCGAAACCTCCGTCTTGGATGGTGTAAACCCTTTTGGTTTAAGGAGCTCTTCATGGAGCACATGGCCTGTTTGCCTTGTAAATTATAATCTTCTGCCATGGTTAGCAATAAAGAAAGGTCATTTGTTGCTCTCATTAGTAGTTCCAGGAAAGTACAAGGTGAAGAACATGGATGTATATTTGGCACCACTTATTGATGATGAGTTACGCACCTTGTGGAACGGAATTGAAGTGAAGGACATGTCAAAGCAGCAGAGTGGCCAAAGACTTACAACTGTGGAAGGTATTCTCATGTGGACAATGCATGATTGGCCTGGCTATGGAGAATGCTCAGGTGTCTACCAAGGACATGTTAGGTATCTTCTAGAAAATCATGAATTGCGGGATGGTAATCTAGGAAGACCTCCTCCAAGTGCATTGAAGGCAAGCGATTGGAAGATCAAATGGGAGGAATGTGGCAACTTGGCATGTCCTGGGATGAAGAGGCTCTCTATCTTTCACCAACTCCCCTATTGGGGTGATCTCCTTATAAACCATTTGCTTGACCCGATGCATATTTTCAAGAATGTAGCTGACATTCTGTGGAAGACCATGACAGGAAAAAAGGAGACTAAAGGCCAAAGGGATGACTTGGAAGAGATTGGTTGCATGCAAGAGTTGTGGGCTCGCACTAGACCCAATGGAAAGGTGCTACTTCCAAGAGCCCCATGGGTTTTTAGCAAGATGGAGGAACAACAAGTCAAGAGGACAATTTCAGAGTTTCGGACTCCTACAGGTTGTATGCATTGCTTGAAAAGTGCATTTACAAAGGCTGATGATCTCTTTGGGGCTACTGATCTTAATGAGGATGATAGAATAGATAATGATTTTTAAAATGATGTATCTTAATGATTATGCAAATAGTTATGACATATTTGTAATGGTTTTATGACATTGAAGGTCCTTTCATTGTTTACCATTGTTAATGTTTACCATCATAATCACTACTGTAAGAGCAAGTTGATATAGTTTTACCAATGTTGTTTATCATTGTTAATGTTTGTCATATGGTTCTTTTATTGTTTACCGTGTAATTTTCATTTCGCACAAGTTTGTCACATGGTTTTTTGTCCAACAGGCCATGGGTGACTCACCGCCCTACGACTACAGTCCAGATTTCTCATTTAATCCTACACCGCAGGGCATGAGTCCCCAGCAGTTATATGGTTTTCTTTCGTCCATGACTCCAGAGCAGAGAGCCATGGCTCAGAGTTATTGGGGTTCTGGAGCAGGGACATTTGCCTCACCATCTGGCTTCCCGACGCCAGTTCCCACACCCGTGGGTATGACAGCAGCTCCCACACCTCATACCACACAACCTTCCACTCCTCTTACAGCTCGATCTACCACCTCTTCACATAGACGGTGCTCACGTAGTAGGTATTCAGGGGGAGGTTGTTGTGGTGGTAGTGCCACAGATGCTGTGACACCACCACCACGTGAGCATTGTCCTTCGCTCTCATCTGTTGATAGCACACCCATAGGGTCACCTTCCACTCCCTGGGGTGCACATGACCATGACAACAGCAAGATTTACACAATTAGGTATGGGGCACCAATAATGGATAGTGCAGGGAAGGCAATGAAGACACGCATTCGACAATTGTGCACTATATAGTTTCACGACTCTGTCATGACTAAATGGGATCAGCAAGATAAGGGGAAGAAAAATTATATAAATACAAAGATAAAGCAAGAGTTTCAGCCATCTGACCCTATGAATGTCGTCTCTAATGAGTGGATACAGTATACAGCTCGCATTTTGATGGGGCATTGTAGGTCAGAGGTGAGGGACGCATTTAGAGAGGGGAAAGAGAAACCTGTTTAGCTAGATGCGGGCAGCCATTGCTCAGGAGCTCACAGAGACACCAGAGAGGTTTCAACAACAAAGAGAGGCGGCAAGGGCAAGACTCCAAACAGTAGGGGCTTCTCATCTTGGGAGTGGTGGTTACGAAACCATGCGCCATGAATTCATAAGTATTTGTAGCAATTTTATTTATGTAAATGTATGTATGTGGGCTAAATGTTGATTTCTAAAAGTTATAATTGTTAATCGTTTGTGCAGGAGTTAGCCATGAATCGCCCACCAAGTAGGCGAGAGGAGAAGTATGCTCACAAACATGGCCTTGTGGCCTTGTTTGAGATGCTTGAAGAAGAAGGAGAGACCGTCAATTGGGAGGCATTACCATGATGTAAAATGACCTTCAAACTAATGAAATATGATCAAAACATTCTTGAGTATTAATGTTTAATTTAATTTCTTGTTTGTCGATTAGGAAAATAAAAAAACGAGCACGGTTGTTTTTGTGCTCTATTTTAGACAGAATGGTGCTGTCTGTTTGCTGTTGTTGATCCTGTTCATTACAGGCAGCCAGGCAACAGCCAGGCAGCACTATTCTGTCCAAAAAAAAATTCTGGTACAGCATCGGTATATTCCCCGGTACTGGCGTCGGTATATTCATTGGTATATGTCTCGGTATTTGCGTCGATATAAACAACGGTACACACCCCGGTATACACCCCGGTATATGCACCGGTATAGACGTCGGTTTAGCCATCGATATTACCCCCGGTGAGCGTCGGTATAGATAACGGTATAGGCGCCGGTATTGCTACCCGACGGTTATACCGACGCTGTGGTTCTGGCGCTTATACTGGCGTTTATACCGATGAGACGGGGCTTTTTTAGACCCCGTTAAATGACATCGATATAAGCACCAATATTAGGCTAACATGTAGTAGTGTTTGCTAAATCATTGACACCGTATCCTCCTTTAAATTTATCTGATGCCTATACACCTAGGGATCCATACCCTTCAAATCAGAATAATCCCAAGCAAACACATCCATGAATTCTTGCAACAACACCTGGGGATCCATACCCTTCAAATCAGAATAATCCCAAGCAAACACATCCATGAATTCTTGCAACAACACCTTTAAATTGTCCTTGAAATCATCATCCAGGTTGACACTCACTTTGACAACCTTCGGATTCTCCCCACAGATCCCAAATTTAAATCCTGCAAATCATCTTCCTTCACTCTGGAAACCTTCTTCATCAATTTATCATACAAGAACTCTGCTCTGATTATTGCCTCCTTAGGCACGATCTCTGCGACATCGTCAACTTCTTCCACCTTGTCACCATCATCAGTTTTTTCTTCCTTTATCTGCGAAATCTGCTCGGAAGTACTGTCAACTATTTGACAAAACACATCCTCTTGAATCGCATAATCAACATATCTATCAAGAATCCGTTCCACATCCACTTCAAAAATAGGAAGCACTGTTGGATTTGCTGCCAAAAAATTATCTTCCTCATCATCCTCAACTTCTTCTGCCAAACTAATTGGTTGTGCCATCATTGACTTCACTGTCCTTGACAGCTCCTGCTTAGATCCCATTGGTATTGTAATCACTTTCTTACCCTTCTTCAATGTGACCACATTATTCTCCCAAACCTGCTTGAGCTTTGCTGTTCTAAACCACGGCCTTCCTAACAGCATTGAATATGCATTTGCATCATCCTTCATCTGCAAAACAACAAAATTTACTGGAAACTGCAAACCTTGTATGATAAGAGATTGTTTCCTAAGCATCCCAATAGGTTGAACCCGACTTTGATCCGCCATGCGTAACTGAAATGGTGCTGGCTCAAGCTGAACATTCTTCATCTTCCTAACCGCATAAGACTTATGCATAGAGCTTATGCATAAGACTTATGCATATGGCTTATGCATAGAGCGTATGCATAAGACTTATGCATATGGCTTATGCATAGAGCTTATGCATAAGACTTATGCATAGAGCTTATGCATATGGCTTATGCATAGAGCGTATGCATAAGACTTATGCATAGAGCTTATGCATAAGACTTATGCATATGGCTTATGCATAGAGCTTATGCATAAGGCTTATGCATAGAGCTTATGCATAAGACTTATGCAGTTGGCTTATGCATAGAGCTTATGCATAAGTCTTGCAGCCTTATTATGCAAGCTTATACTTAAGGCTTATAAGCCTTACTATGCATACGATTGCATAAACCTTATTCATAAAGCTTGCATAAGACTTACGTACAGAGCTCAATGTGTAGGCTCTATTTACAGAATCTATGCATTTAGATTTTTGCATAAGGCCTTTATAAATAGCTATTTATGAAGCTATTTATGAATAGAGATAGCTTCTCTCTCCATCCTTGTTCAAAGGCCAAAGGGATGACTTGGAAGAGATTGGTTGCATGCAAGAGTTGTGGGCTCGTACTAGACCCAATGGAAAGGTGCTACTTCCAAGAGCCCCATGGGTTTTTAGCAAGATGGAGGAACAACAAGTCAAGAGGACAATTTCAGAGTTTCGGACTCCTACAGGTTGTATGCATTGCTTGAAAAGTGCATTTACAAAGGATGATGATCTTAGTGGCCTCAAGAGTCATGATTGGCACAAGTTTCTACAATTTGTGCTACCCATAGTAATAAAAGATTGCCTCACTGAAGACATTAGAGCTACTATCTATAAGATTGGCACATTGGTGCGCTGGATTTCTTCAAAAGAGATAAAGAGAGACACTTTGGAGACAGCGCGTTTAAACTCCATAGAGGAAGTCTGCATGGTAGAGAAGTTTTTCCCTACAAGTTTATTAACAATCCAGATGCATCTGCTAGTTCATGTTGTAGATGAGGTTGCAGTTGTTGGAACAGTCCATTCAAGATGGATGTTCTTGTTGGAGAGGTTTATGAAGACATTAAAGGGATTTGTTCGCCACATGGCTCGCCCAGAGGGTAGTATGTCAGAAGGGTGGCTGATACAAGAGTCCCTTGTTTACATCACTGAATATTTAAGTTCCTCAGATCCAAAGATACCTCGACTATGGTCTCAAGAGTCTAACAGGCGAGTCATTGGTGAGGAACCTCAAGGCCAAGGCATTAAGAGAAAGATGGATAACAATTTGAGGGAAAAAATCAACCAATTTTGCATCTTGAACTCTCATGTAATGGAGAAGTGGATTGAGACATATGAAGCTCTCAAGCGACAGCGAGTACAAGATCGTTTAAGTTTCAGAAGGAATCGCACTACAAGAAATCTCCCATATCCAGAAGGTATGCAAGCTCTTCCGGACTTTCCCACAGGTAGATGGCTAGAAGCTACAATTTTAGAAGCCAAACGTGTTGGTTTAACTATGACAAAGGAGGAGGAGGAGCTTACAAAAGGATGCGATTGGCATGTAAGTGTTTAAGTTCTACATGTCTCTCTTTTTTTTCTCTACATGTCTCAGTGTTTGATTCTCCATCAACAATCTTTTTGTGCTATTTGTAGTATCACAAATATGGGGCGTTTTGGTCACATGGACGTCATTTTCGAGTAGAATGAATAGACCAAAGAAGAGCAACCTTTGATTGTGGTATCACAGCACAGTTTGTTCAAGAAAGTCGTGCAAGTGCAAGTGATGATAACATAATTACTGGAATGCTTGATTACTTTGGAACCATTCAAGATATATTAAAGGTTGGCTTCAGAAGTTTTGAGTTGTTTATCTTTGATGTGAAGTGGTTCAAGGTAATCATGAATGGGCCACATGCAACTGTACGTAGAGACAAGAGTGGCCTCATCCAAGTGGACTCCACAAAGGTATGGACCGATCAGCAAGATACTTTTGTGCGCCCAGAGCATTGTGAGCAGGTTGTCTTTAAAGCGGATCCAAAAGATCCACAATGGCTGTTTGTGGTTCGTCGCCCCTCGCAGTAAGCAAATTTTTTAAGAATTTGAGCTACAACAAGGTGATGTGGATGCACAGGGTGGTGGAGAGCAGCAAGAACAAGCCGATATCAACAATGAAGAGGAGCAAGCAAATGAAGAGAAGCAACTAGAGCAAGATCCAAATGAAGAGGTGCAAACCAAGGAAGCTGAAAAACATGTTGAGGAAGAAGACATAGATGATGAAGACATCCTTCATCAAGGGACTTTTAATGATGAGGATGCTGAAATGTACATAGACATAGATCTCTTTGGGGCTACTGATCTTAATGAGGATGATAGAATAGATAATGATTTTTAAAATGATGTATCTTAATGATTATGCAAATAGTTATGACATATTTGTAATGGTTTTATGACATTGAAGGTCCTTTCATTGTTTACCATTGTTAATGTTTACCATCATAATCACTACTGTAGGAGCAAGTTGATATAGTTTTAGGGTGGTTGCAAGATCAAGGTGCCCAGTTTTGTCCACTCAGGCACCCTGTAAATAGTAAAAAAACAGGCATTTGTTTACCTTTAGTGGCTAATCTCTCCTAGTAAATGAAGGAATTTCGTTTCAATTTCTTTTGTTGGAACATCATATTCAAAGTTGGAAATATAGTTGCATAATTTGATTAAGCATTAGATAGTCAAAAGTCCCATCATTACCTTTAGTGGCTAATCTCTCCTAGTAAATGAAGAAATTTCATTTCAATTTCTTTTGTTGGAACATCATATTCAAAGTTGGAAATATAGTTGCATAATTTGATTAAGCATTAGATAGTTAAAAGTCCTCATTTTCTTAGGTACAAAGTCAATGTATACACCCTGTCCCAAATTTGAACTGATTCCATAAAATGCTAATATCTTTTACATATAAACTCATATGAGATTTCCACTTTGTACCTTAGATCTTCACATAATATGGAGCTTAACTTGATTTTTTGAGAAAATTTTAAGGTATTTGTCTATTTTCTTCAAATATTTCAAGGTCTTTAAAGTGTTATAATATATGCCACTTTTTGTACCCACAATAGCTACCACTTAAAATCCTCAATCTTGTAGATCAAAAGAGTGGGTAGATACTGAGACATTAGTAGAATGTGGTGGGTAGTAAAAATTACAAATCCAATGGTTGGATTTTTAATGATCTCTTTTTCAAAATTCTTCCAGACTATTAGAAGGCCTGCAAATATTAATAATCTAACTAGTAAAATTACATTTTTGATGTGAATCATCTAAAACCTATAGGGACTAGTGTACTTGTAATGGTGCATCTATGAAAAAATAAATTGGATCACTCTAAGTATGGAAAGATCATTTGTTTATCATTTCATCATATTTTTGATTTATTTTGATTAATTAGACTAATTTATATTAAATTAAGTTATATTGGGTTAATTTAAGGGCAAGCGTATTGTCTATTATTTACTTGATCTCATTTTAAGTACCTTGCACCCCAAAATTTTCTCTCCAAGCATTGTCCCAGTCCAGCATAAACTGGACAAAACTGGACACCCTGATCTTGCAACAACCCTTTACCAATGTTGTTTATCATTGTTAATGTTTGTCATATGGTTCTTTCATTGTTTACCGTGTAATTTTCATTTCGCACAAGTTTGTCATATGGTTTTTTGTCTAACAGGCCATGGGTGACTCACCGCCCTACGACTATAGTCCTGATTTCTCATTTAATCCTACACCGCAGGGCATGAGTCCCCAACAATTATATGGTTTTCTTTCGTCCATGACTCCAGAGCAGAGAGCCATGGCTCAGAGTTATTGGGGTTCTAGAGCAGGGACATCTGCCTCACCATCTGGCTTCCCGACGCCAGTTCCCACACCCGTGGGTACGACAGGAGCTCCCACACCTCATACCACACAGCCTTCCACTCCTCTTACAGCTCGATCTACCACCTCTTCACATAGGGCGCTCACGTAGTAGGTCTTCAGGGGGAGGTTGTTGTGGTGGTAGTGCCACAGATGTTGTGACACCACCACCACGTGAGCGTCGTCCTTCGCTCTCATCTGTTGATAGCACACCCATGGGGTCACCTTCCACTCCCTAGGGTGCACATGACCATGACAACAGCAAGATATACACAATTAGGAATGGGGCACCAATAATGAATAGTGCAGGGAAGGCAATGAAGACACGCATTCGACAATTGTGCACTATACAGTTTCACGACTCTGTCATGACTAAATGGGATCAGCAAGATAAGGGGAAGAAAAATTATATAAATATAAAGATAAAGCAAGAGTTTCAGCCATCTGACCCTATGAATGTCGTCTCTAATGAGTGGATACAGTATACAGCTCACATTTTGATGGGGCATCGTAGGTCAGAGGCGAGGGACGTATTTAGAGAGGGGAAAGAGAAACCTGTTTGGCTAGATGACAGGGAGTGGGCAGCCATTGCTCAGGAGCTCACCGAGACACCAAAGAGGTTTCAACAACAAAGAGAGGCGGCAAGGGCAAGACTCCAAACAGTAGGGGCTTCTCATCTTGGGAGTGGTGGTTACGAAACCATGCGCCATGAATTCGTAAGTATTTGTAGCAATTTTATTTATGTAAATGTATGTATGTGGGCTAAATGTTGATTTCTAAAAGTTATAATTGTTAATTGTTTGTGCAGGAGTTAGCCATGAATCGCCCACCAAGTAGGCGAGAGCAGAAGTACGCTCACAAACATGGCCTTGTGGCCTTATTTGAGATGCTTGAAGAAGAAGGAGAGACCGTCAATTGGGAGGCATTACCATGATGTAAGATGACCTTCAAACTAATGGCATATGATCAAAACATTCTTGAGTATTAATGTTTAATTTAATTTCTTATTTGTCGATCAAGAAAATAAAAAAATGAGCACGGTTGTTTTTGTGCTCTATTTTAGACAGAATGGTGCTGTCTATTTGCTGTTGTTGATCCTGTTCATTGCAGGCAGCCAGGCAACAGCCAGGTAGCACTATTCTGTCCAAAAAAAAAATTCTGGTACAGCGTCGGTATATTCCCCGGTAGTACTGGCGTCGGTATATTCATTGGTATATCTCTCGGTATTGGCATCGGTATAGAGCCCGGTATACACCCCGGTATATGCACCGGTATAGACGCTGGAATAGCCGTCGGTATTATCCCCGGTGAGCGTCGGTATAGACACCGGTATAGGCACCGGTATTGTTACCCGACGCTTATACCGACGCTCTAGTTCCAGCGCTTATACCGGCGTTTATACCGATGACGGGGCTTTTTTAGACCCCGTTGAATGACGTCAGTATAAGCGCCGGTATTAGGCTAACATGTAGTAGTGCGAGCATCCACACTTATCTCCAAGCACCCACACTTATCTCCAGGCTTACACAATCATCTCCAAGCACACAAGAGAAGAGGGTGAACGAGGAAGAGAAGAAAGAGAAGCAATGAGTGAACAAGGAAGAGAAGAAAGAGAAGCAGCTTTGAAGAAGGACAAGAAGCTTCCATACCTCTATCCAAGGTAAGTCTCTTTACGGTTGATCTTCTTTGAAAGTTGCTCTCTTTGGATTCGTCCTTTGTCGTATCCAAGAAACGAATGTTTTTGTTACTACTATTGTGCTTTTCTGTTGCGCACATGTCCTTTTCGAGTTTTTACAATAGCGCGTCTATAGACGCATCTGAGAGTGCATCTAAAAGCGCGTCTAAGAGTGCGTCTATAGACGCGTCTACTCTATGTTTGGAAACAAATATTCGCGTCTATAGACGTGCTGTTATACGACGTGAAGATAGATGCACTTTGTTATTTTTCCCTGGCCTAGCTGTCCCTTCCCTTCCCTTTTTCTCTTATCTCCTCTCTTTTTCAGTCTTTTTTTCTCCTCTCTTTTCCTCTCCTTTCTCCTCTCTTTTATTCCCACTTTCTCTCTCTTTTTCTCCTCTCTTTTCCTCTCCTTTCTCCTCCCTTTTCCTCTCCTTTCTCCTCTCTTTGATCCCCACTTTTTCTCTCTTTTTCTCACTGCACGGGAGTACGCCGACAGCTCTGTGAGGCAGAAGGGCCTCCTGACAGCATGGGGGAAGGGGCATAGGATGGCATGGGCGAAGGGGCTCGGCTATGTAGCCGGCTGGGTTGTGTTGACTCCACTGGGGTAATCTCAGCTGGTGTAGGGTTGGGGTGGTTTGGAGTCTGTAGTGCTGACTCCTGGGGGGTGTTTAGAGTACCCGTCATGTAGCCATATAACTCCCCAGGACTGGGAGGGTGTCCCAAAAGGTTATATAACTCTTGAAAGATGGTTTCCTGAAGATCAGGTGAGTCTGAAGAGCTTCCTGGCCACATGATGAACTGGAAAAAAGAAAAAAAGAAGATTACTGATGAACTGAGAAGAGAAAAATAAGAGAAAAAGAGAGAAAAAGAGAGAAGGAAAGAGAGTAGAAAAGAGAGGAAAAGTGGGGATAAAAGAGAGGAGAAAAAGTGGGGACCAAGAAAGGAGAAGAAAAGAGGGGATAAAAGAAAGGAGAGGAAAAGAGAGGAGAAAAAGAGAGAAAAAGTGGGGATAAAAGAGAGGAGAAAGGAGAGGAAAAGAGAGAAGAAAAAAAGAGAGAAAAAGAGAGGAGATAAGAGAGAAAAATTACCACAAAAAGAGAAGAAAAGAGAGGAAAAGAGAGGAAAAGAGAGGAGAAAAAAAGAGAGAGAAAGAGAGGAGATAAGAGAGAAAAAGAGAGAAGGAAAGAGAGGATAAAAGAGAGAAGGAAAAAGAGAGGAAAATATAGAGTGCAATCCATTTTTTCAATCATGCTTTCCCTTTCCATCATTCATGCAATCCCCTTCTTCAATCATGCAATCCCTTTCCATCATTCATGCAATCCCTTTCTTCATTCATGCAATCACTTATTTCCATCATTCAATATGAAATCCTTTTCTTGGAAGTGGAAATGGAAAGGAGAGATCAACCCATCATTATAGAAGTGCCTCCATGTATCTCCTCTGTGATGGTGGCGGTGGTAGGTTGTCTCGACAGGAACCAACTCATGTGGTCCAAATGTTGGCACCTACATCGATGATGTGGCACAACATGCATGAGTAGAATCAGCATGATAAACTTGAACCTCTTTAAACTTACGAGAAGTCTCTAGAGGATCACCCAACATTTTTGTATACATGGCATCACACGATTGGCTCTTTTCCTTAATAAACTTTTAATCACCTACTTTCTGTGTTAGGTTTTCTTACATAATAGTCCTCTTTTTTGGTGCAAAGAGAGCTTTCATGAGATCCTCAATTCACCCAAGGCCTTAGTTTTCCTATTTTAACATCGCTATGCATGCCTTCATTTTTTTTCCTTGGTTTAACTTACCTTAGAAAAAATTGTGAACTTGAATATGGCGTGTTATCCTTGTATCTTCCATGCCCTTCATGTTGTGGATTCCTATATAAGTAGAGTGCCCTTCATTTTTTCCCCCTAGTTTAACTTGCCTTGGAAAAATTTCCGAACTCGAATATGTCGTGTTATCCTTGTATCTTCCATGCCCTTCATGTTTTGGATTCCTAGATAAGGAGAGTGATTCAGAGAGTACCAAAGTTTCTTGATGGACATCATTTCACTCTATTGCAAAATTGAGATCTTCATACTAGGTAAATTATATCCTTGTTATGTTGTTTGGAGGAGGGAGCCTAAGTATTGAAGATATTTTAGAGGGAAAGGAATACAAGAAGGGAGAATAAGTATTTAATACCTTTTAGAGGAAAAGAAGTGCATGAAGTTTAGTATCCCAAATTCAGTACATAGTATGCTTACTATGTTGATGCTTACAATTTGTGAATATGAATGCTTGTCTAAGGAGTGGTTGAGAAAAAACAAAAAGTTATGGCCTTAGTCTACAAACTTGCCATTGTGTGTAACATGTGGGACCAAATGTAGCAACAAGTAGAGGAGTTCTGTGGGGGACCATTGGTATATAAGGAGAGGTGGGAGAAAAGGCCATGGGTTTTTGTAGATATGTAACTCTCTCTCTCTCTCTCTCTCTCTCTCTCTCTCTATCAAATTTTCCCTTAATCATATGAACGTATGACTCAGGAGAGGGGATATTGAGACTAGGAAATAAGGGGTTGTATCCTTTAGGGTATTTTGATAGCTTGTCCTTGATCTTCTTCTTTATCTTGTGGCTTCTTGCCCGTAACATCAATGTTATAAGGATTCTTTAATAGAGATAGCATGTTAAATAGAGTGTATGTAGTGGTGGTTTATTTGAAGATAGTTAATGTGAAGCATGCATATCGGAAAAAGGCATAAGTGTGTTAATATTTGCGAAAATATAAACGTAGAAAACTTCTATGAAAGTTACTTTACAAACAAACATACATTGGATTTATAAAACATATTTTTCATGATAGTGATATTTCACTAAAAGTATTAATTATCTAACTTTGAAAATGTAATTGTTTTTCTCTTAGCTCAATCATGTTTAACTTTCTATATTTTATATAATGAAAATTCTATATGCTCTTAAAAACTTGTTTTTGAGATATTTGAATGTTTTAATATCTTATCATATATGCAATCATTCCATCTAATAATACAAAGAAATATCTAATATCTTCCTACAAATCATATGCACAATCATTTCATCATTCCACCTGATATCCTCCCAAAAATTGTATATACGATCATTTGGTCTACTAAGACAAAGAAATCTCTATTAGTTCCATTCCTACAAGCTCACATTTTAAATATTTCGTTTTCTTTGGGTGAAGTAAGTCAAAACAATTGTTATCAATTTCATTTGGATAGCCACAATTGTCAAAGATTCTATTGATTTTGAAGTAAGACAAAGAAATTGTTATTATTATAAGCTCCATTTGGATAGCCACAATTGTTATCAATTTCATTTGGATAGCCACAATTGTCAAAGATTCTATTGATTTTGAAGTAAGACAAAGAAATTGTTATTATTATAAGCTCCATTTGGATAACCACACTTTTCAATGATTTCTTTGGTTTTGTAGTGCCATTCCTATACTACACCTTTCAATAGTCCTCCACATTTCAAGATTTCTTTAATCAAATCTTTTAAAACTTTCTTTGATTTTGCAAAGCAAGGTGGGCATGTAGAGTAAAGATAAATGCATGATGTATTTGCTAGCAGTAGAAAAACCTTAGATTGTAAAGGTATAGCACATGTATCCACATAAAATCTAGCCTCTCGTGTCATTCTTTGTCACTCAAATTTGACTTCTCAAGATGGTTTAGCCAACCCAACAAGGTTTTTTTTCTTTCTTTGAATAAAAATATCTAAAAGAATAATGATCAAGGACTAATGTTGATAGCTCTACAAAAATGATGACAAATTAATAAATGGTGGGAGTATTTTCCATTAAAAAGAAGAGAGAGTAGCAATAATCTATTGGTGTGTAAAATATAAGATTTGAAGTTAGAAACCACAAAGTTGTGATTATTATCACTTAGAAGTTCTTTGAGGGAAACAAGTCTTTTAAAAAGAAAACCAAGGCTCTTTACAGCCGTAAAGAGTGGAGTTGTAGGGCTACACAAGGTCTAGGGTGCATGTTAACTTGTAGAACTTAAAAAAACCTATGATGAAAGGACAAATGTACTTAAAGCTAATGTGCAGCGATCTCAACAGAGTTATACAATGTGCAACGATCTCAACAGAGCTATACAATGTGCTACCAATTATTCTCCATCAAAAATTTTCAAGAACAGATTAATAATGCATCTTTTTCTTAGGGAAGCTAGTTAAGGGGCACTCTAGAAGGAGGAGATACTTTTGATCATTTTAAGAGGCACTCTAAAAGGAGGAGATACTTTTGACCATGTTAAGGGGCACTCTAGATGGAGGAGATACTTTCGACCATGCTAAGAGGCACTCTAAAACGAGGAGATACTTTTGACATGGAGAGTAACAATTTTTGGTTAATTATAAATTGTTTTTTTTAACTAACAAGGCAAACGATTTCTAAAAGGCATGAATTTTGCGAAATGTGTATTGTGATGGCTTGCATCTACATATGGTAAGATTATAGGAAAAATTGTGAATCTGACAATTTGCAAATTTAAGAAATACTAAAAATAGCTTTTAAATGTCACGATAATATCATTTTATTTGAGCTATGAAAATTACACTAAAGGATGACTTTTTTTTTTACATTGGTCTAGATCATAGATGCATATTTTATTTCGTTCTTTTTTGATAGATGAGAGCTTCATTAGAAAACCTTTACTTCAAATTCGCAAGCTTTCGTTAACATCTAGACTTCTTTTTTTGGGGAGAATAAATGTGTGTGTATATATATAGATATAACTCTCAAAAATTACATCTAAACTTCTTCTTTTTTGGGGGGAATAAATGTGTGTGTGTGTGTATCTCAACGTCATCAACATCGCGGACCAAGTGGAGGTACTATGTCAATTAATTCTCAAAATCCCTTCTCCCCCTTCACTTCAAATTTGCAAGCTTTCATTAACATCTAGATGACTTCTTTTTTTGGGGAGGAATATATCTATATATCTATATATATATATATATACATATCTCAAAAATTACATCAACAGATACACCTGCATCTCTTAAGATGATGTAATAGAAACACCGATCACATTATGGAACATCTAGACTTCTTTAGAATTATGCTCATTTATCATACAAGCATGCTTCATTTCTACGTTATATATATATAATATTAGTAAATTAATATTTATTTATATATTTTAACATTTTGCCTCAACCTTCTACTCTTACCTCTCTCTCTCTCTCTCTCTTTCTCATGACACCTTGCCCATGATTTTTTATTTTGAAACTTCTATACTTTTTCTAGGTGCCACTCTTGAAACCTTTGGAAAATTTGAGAGCGTCAATAACAATCGACGCGCTTAAAATGTCCTTTTAAGCTCTAAAGGGTGCTTCAAGTTCAACCATTAGTAATAATGTTACTAGTATATTCTATTTATGATGGATAAGATTTCCTATCTATGGTTTCAGATTTTGACAAATGGGAGGTATAAGAGCATCGAGCATAGGGTTACCCCAATCGTCAGAATTCAAGGTTGTCTATAGCAATGTTTTGTGATGCAGCACCCACTGCATTGATCGCTCCTGCAAAGGAGCTCACAAATGGACCGATTTACAAAGAAGTGAAGTTTAAAGACCACGAAGCTACCTTTATGATTATGGAGCAAAGGGTAAGAGCATTGTCGAGTCGTATCTTATCTTGGATGGCCCAAAGGTTTGAGTCTATCTACTACACTAACCTTGCTTGGACAACTATCAATGTAAGTTTGTTCATGGCCAATCGAGAGAGCAAGTAACTATGTGTGTGTGTGTGTGTGTGTGTGCAAGTGCAAGCACTCATATCCCAAGTATAGTGAAGTATTTAAGGTACTTTGTTCAAGTACCTTAGCATGTAATCAAGTATTTTGTTCAAACCCCAGTGTGCACCCTACTATATTACTAGTGGGTCTTCATCCTTTATCTATATAAATCATATATTGTACATTCAGAATACCTATATATTAAAGGTGACCTGTTTTGTTACTACTTGAAAAGTGTACATTGCGATACATTTCAAATGATGAGTGAAGAATTTGTATACATTCTATAATGATATCTGTGAGATATTTTAAATGATAAGTGGATAGTGTATAGTATTTAAAATGATAACTCTGAGACATGTTAAATGATAAGTGGAGAGTGTGTTGTATTTATAATGATACACTTTCTCTACACAACATGGGTTGAGAATAATCTCATAAACAGACCTCGAGTTTTTTTTAGACTCTTAATACGAACAAAAGTGATGAATCTCAATTTGGCTTTTCCTTTCAGATTTGATTTTGTTCTATAAATATCTTATTTTTTTACACAACACATGATCCATTAAGAACAAGGGGAAAAAAAGGGACTCTTTTTAGGCCAAGGCCTATTTTAGAGGGGTCTTTGATATTGTCAAGCTATTTCACCAACAAAAAAAAAGGAAAAAATGCCCACTTGGTTTTTCAATTTTAGTGGGCTAAAGAGACAAATTCGTCAAAAGCATACTACATGCTATCATATAAGATAGAAAATCTCAAAGATTCGCTTAGGTTTTTTAAAGTTTTAGGTTTACAAATAAAAACATTCGCTAACCCATCTATACTTATAATATTTTACCGGTGTTTTTTTTAAAACTCTGATTAAGAAGACACTATTATAGACATTATGTGTGGATGTCAAGACTATTTTATTATATGTGTTACATCGCATGCGACTTAGTTTACCAAAAAACACATAACCCTTCTAGTGAGAAGAATGTGGGAGAAAGGGTGAGCTTGAGCTCCTTGCAAGTAAACACACACACAAGAATAGACAAGCAGACACCATGACATGTGAGATTTGAGCACCACCTGAGCTTTGTAGAATTAAAAAGAGATGCAAAGGTTTGGGATTGTGGCACATTTACTAGCATTTTTAGAGATGTGAGATGTGTATGAAGCTCATATAATGGCTAGCAACATCAACATGCATAAAGTAAGAATTGTGCAAAGGTGCATTAAAAGCTTATACATCGAGATCTTTGTGGTAAAATACCATCCACCATTGCATTATGTGGTTCTTCCTACTTCTTGTTACTAAGCGATGACTTTAGTAGGAAGATATAGGTGAAGCTATTGGAAAATTCCAAATATGGCATAGCTTGGTAGTGAATGAGACAAGAAAGAGGCACTACAACAAGATGAGGGTGTAGTAGAAAAAGTAACAGCGCATTTATAACTAGTAGGATGGGCTAAATGTTGATTTCTAAAAGTTGTAATTGTTAATCGTTTATGTAGGAGTTGGCCATGAATCACCCACCAAGTAGGCGAGAAGAGAAGTACGCTCACAAATATGGCCTTGTGGCCTTATTTGAGATGCTTGAAGCAGAAGGAGAGACCATCAATTGGGAGGCATTACCATAATGTAAGTCCTTTAAACTATTGGTATATGATCAATTGGGAGGCATTACCATAATGTAAGTCCTTTAAACTATTGGTATATGATCAAAATATTCATGAGTAATGTTTATTTTCTTGTTTATCTGAAAAATAAAAAAACGAACACGGTTGTCTTTTGTGCTCTATTTTGGACAGAATGGTACTATCTGTTTACTGCTGTTGAGTCCTGTTGACTGTAGGCAGCCTGGCAACACCATTTTGTCCAAAAAAATTACTGCTTTGTCGTCGGTATATCCGCCGGTATAAATGTCGATATACCCGTCGGTATATTCGTCGGTATATATGCCGGTATGTATGCCGGTATAAGGGCCGGTATATTCGCCGGTATGCACGTCCTTATACGCGCTGGTATGTGCACCGGTATGCATATTGGTATGAGCGTCGGTATGGACGCCAGTATACGCGCTGGTATGAGGGCCCAACACAAATACCGACGTCGTGGTTCCGGCGCTCATACCGAGGTTTATACCGATGACGGGGCATTTTTAGTCCCCGTTTAATAACGTCGGTATAAACGCTGGTATTAGGCTATCATGTAGTAGTGATTTTTAAAGATGTGAGATGTGGATGAAGCTTGTATAATGGGCTAGCAACATCAACATGCATAAAGTAAGAATTGTGCAAAGGCACATTAAAAGCTTATACATCCAGATCTTTGTAGATAAAATACCATCCACCATTGCATTAGGTGGTTCTTTCTACTTCTTATTGCTAAGCAATGATTTTAGTAGGAAGATGTGGATGAAGCTATTGGAAAATTTGAAATATGGCATAGTTTTGAATTTTGAAGTCTAAGACAAGTTTGCAAGTCTGTATGGATCACCCCTCTCTCTCTCTCCCCCCACCAGATTTGGCTAGATGAAGGATTAATGTGTTGGGCGGTGTGGCTGATTATGGCAGCTTGGAATATGGAAAGAAGGCTACATTGAGGTTTGATGCCGTGCTATAGGGGCAGCAGTAGTAGCTAGCAATTGGCAGCGGTGCAGCACAGGCAGGCATGAGCGCCTTCTGCACTCCACTAGCATGTAGCCGTCTACTAGCCAAGGGTAGGGTGGTCACACATAACAGTCAGAGAGTAGGGCAGAGCCCCTCCCCACATCCTTCTATGATCCTTCTGCCTATCTCTTTCTGGTTGGTGAGGAGGATTGCAACCTGTTGGAGATGACGAATATTGAGAGAGAGAGAGCGCTTTGATGCCATAGCTAGATTTAGGAGGTCGCCACCATGACGCCCGTGCCACATGACAATGATAGGTTTGAATTTGACGCCCGTGGACGTTATATTTGACGTTAGTTTTGAATTTTAATGCCAATTGCTGATGTGAGTCTTTTTCTTTTTTCGTTTTGAGACGTGTATATTCTCCTTTTAGCCTCTTGTCCATATGAAAAAGATGAGAAGTGTATATTTCCCATTTGGCTCTTATCCATATGAGAAAGAGATGAGTGATCTGATTGAACCTAGAGTCTTTTTCCTCGGAAAAGGAGTATCTTTTTAGCTTGAGGCTTGTGTGATTGTAGTGTAGATTCTCAACAAGATGAGCAAGAGAAGGTATAAAAATTTCAAAAACTTAGGTTTGGGCATTTTCTTTGTTTCTTTCAACTTGGAGTTTAAGATTGAGTCATTTTTCATTAGGAAACACCATGTTCTCTACCATAAACAAAGAGACAATCCTCCTCCTCCGCTTGAACCATCTAGAGAGGGGTTAAGTCCAAGACTTCTATAATCAAGAAGGGCACTAGAGAGGAGGTTAAACTAGTCCTTAAGGTATCCAGCAAATGTGGTAAAGTGAAGGTATTGCCAACTCTCAATTTCTCAAAAAACCTAATAAACAATGTATCTATGTCCTCATGTGTACGCCCAACCATTAAAAATCTCAATTGGACAACCTTGAGAACACCCCTTGCAACAAGAAGACACAAATATGCAAATAATTACTGATTGATTTTTCACTTGCACAGTTATCTAGTTGTAGGAGCAAGTTCTCTAGCAATTTATGGAATGATGAAGCCCCACACTAGCACCCTCATTTGCAGATGGTTTGGTCAACTAGAATAGGCATTGGTGTGGTTGGTTCTCTTGATACTATGGGCCCTGTATTGGAAGTAGAACAACTTGCTTTAGCTACTTTAAAAGGTGGTGTGGGATTCCCTATTGTGGAAGTGGCATGAGCATTATCACTTGACATCTATTTACAAATAGGCACTTTACCATCGCTGATATTGTGGTAGTCTAAAACTTCCCTTGAGTTCAAAGCACCATGAAGTGAAACATTGCTTCTTGGATGCCCATTTGTTGCCCGATCACCAAGAGGGTGCTTATCCATCCTCTCTAAGCTATGTGAACAGAATGCAACTATGATTTTGGGGTGAGAAGACCATAAAACGTTTAACACAAAGTTCCCATAATGACCCTCCCCATTCTTGGCTTGAGTGAACTACACAAGCTACACTTGGATAACTCACTTGTCTTTATCAAGGCCATGTGTGGGAAATTTTTATTCCAAATTCTCCCAAAAGAAGACTTGAATAGCTTTCGTCATATCCCAATTAATCAACTTGTGTTATGTTGATCTCATATAATATGGCCACTTGCTTAATATAGTTCTACTCTTAATAGGCATCCACTCTGAGTTCATGTCCACCAAGTCTTGAACTAGTGCTCTAGCCATACCAATATGCTCTAGGCACCTTCTCATTATGTATGTGTTTCCATGCACATGTTGGCATACACTAGCCTCAAACATTTATTTGTAGTGATACACAGATGTCTTTGGGATTCCATACACTTCATACTATGCTTGACCATAGACAATCATCCCATTTAGCTTAAATTCATATTAATCTTTTGAGTTTTTGAGTACAAGTTATAGAGAGCACATCATATACATAGTTTGTATGGGTTTCTTGAGACTGCCCCCAAAACTGCTGGGCGTACGCTCATTAACATGTCACGGTCTGCAAGCTGACAACATTTACTTCGATAAAAACCAATAGTGGAAATCATTTACAATGATTCAACTGACACATAAAAATTGCAAGTTGTTGGTGCTCTGTCACTATAACAAAATGAGCGTTTAGTAGCGAAAATAGTCGTGCTTTTATAACTAGAAGGATACGGAGATGTCGAGCACATTTTGGTGCTCAAAAAGCTTCTATTTTCACTGCAACGGGTTTGCCTGGCTGACCAGAGCAAAAGTACTACATAGTTATAAAAAAAAGGTGGGGCAGACTAGGGAGTTTGCACAAAACTTCCGAGTTTGTCCCCCTAGCTCTTTTTTTCCTAATGTAGACACAGTAAAAATAACACAACTTCATGTCCTACTCATCGTCCTAGACAAGTAAAATGTAAAACTTGACAAATACAAAAAAAGAACCCTTGCAATTCATAGTTTTAGGAATGGCAAAATTCAAGTACAATACTTGACGGAATTACATAAGTGTATGATTTCAAAAAGCTCATATACAAAATAAAGCGTAATGAAAATCTATGGAGCTAGAGGCTACATTGATGGGGTCTACATCTCATGCAATTTGATTTTATTGTAATTGCTTGCAGCTCCACCCCATTCACTTCTCACATTTCCATTGCTTCTTGCTTGGACATTTGCACCACCGTTTGGACATTTCCATTGCTTCTTGCTTGGACATTTGCACCACCGTTTCTAGTAACATGATATAAAAATACAATAATACTAACACGTATGAAAATGAGTTTTGCAAAAACAAAAAGGTTATGGTTCTAGGAATATACTTACTTCACATGCTTGCCAAGCATGTCCTCTAGTAATAACAATATATCATTTGTCTTCCACCCTTTCAAATAGAGCTTCCAAACCCCATTGTAGTGCCAAAGCATATTCATCTTGCGTAAGGAGGCAGTCCACTACTTTAACCTATAGACATACAAACAAATGAACATTACAATTATGTTGGTATTTAAGATAACATGAGTCTTATGCATAGCTCTCTAAAGACTATGCATATAGAATTATGGCTAATGCCTAAGCATCATGCATTATCTTTATACATGAGTCTTATGCATGAGGGTCTGTGCACGTCTCATGTATGTGGCTTATTCATAAGCCTCATGCATAAAGCTTATGTATAAGCCTCATGCATGAGGCTTATGCATATGGCCTTATTCATATGGCTAATGTATAAGGCTCATGCACTAGCCTCATGTATAAGCTTTATGTCCTAGCCTCATGTATAAGCTTTATACATGAGCCTTATGCATGAGGCTTTGTGCACAAGTTAGTCTCATGCATGTGGCTTATTCATAAGCCTCATGCATAAAGCTTATGTATAAGTCTCAAGCATTAGGCTTATGCATATGGCCTTATGCATAAGTCTCATGCATGAGGCTTATGCATTAGTCTCATCTAAGGCATATGGCTACCTCTTGGGAGAATCATAGCTCTTAAAAGGCTATCCATAGAGCATGGAAAAAATAACAAACCTTAATCGTAAAAGCCCTATAACATGTAAAACCATAAGAGAAGTAACATACAAGAAAGAGATCTCTTACCTTGTGAGGCTTGTATGTGTTGAAAACCTATAAAATCAAACCATATAAAGAAAAAAAATTATTAATAACTAACTCTAATCTTAAAAGCCCTAAAATTTATAAACCCTATAAACATGTAGAACCATGAGGGAAGTAACATACAAAAAAGAGATCTCTTACCTTGTGAGCTTGTATGTGTTAAAAACCTACAAAATCAAACCAAATTAAGAAGGAAAACTATTAAGAAAAATCAAGATCTCTTACCTTGTGAGACTTTAATGGAGATCTCTTAATTAGGATTTCTATGTAGAATATAGGATTAGGGTTAAGCTTCAATAAGAAGGGAAAAAAAAAGAAAAGAAAAACTTAGATAGGAAAGAGAATGGCAATACCCCCACAAAAAAGCTTTCATGGAAAGCTTGTTTGCATAGGAGATGAAGGAAAAGAGAAGACATACCTTGCTTGAGCTTGAGGAGGATACGGTAAGAGAGGCAAAAGTGATAGATTAGATATAAACCAAGTTTAGTGCATTCAAAAGATAAAAATGATACACCGGCAAAAGAAGCGGCATACTTTTTGCAAGCCATGCTGTTGAGCAAGGTTTTATTTTTAACAGTATAGAATGCTGGTTGGCAATGTTCTTACAATACGAAAAAAGGCTACTAAGCAACGTTATTACCCCCCACATTTATCTTCTGAAAACGTTGCAAAAAAATGTTGTTGTGCTCCTAATGTGTTGTAGTAAGGCTAAAGAAGTTTTGGCACTAATATTAGCTTACAACTACTTAAATAGAATATCCAAAGCATATTACCTTTGTAAAAGCCACATCCCATCATGTGACTTATCACCTCCATATCTAAAATATCAATTTACCAAATTTGACACTTGTTCAAGTGCCATTTTTTTGGAATGCATATGCAAAATGTCTGGTTTTTTCATGGCTTTTTGGAATTGCTTGTCCAAAACCTTTCTTGTTATTTTATTTTTTCCATAGTTAAGATTAATACATGCCAATTGTAAGGTAGTTTTTTTCTATCTTTTCTAATTATTTCAAGAATGGGATATACTTTGTTTTTATTTTGAAAGCTAAAAATAGAACTCTCCAGATTGTTCAAGTGTAATCCTAAAACTTGAAGTCCACATTGGCCATCAAAGCAAGATTCTAGCCTTTAGGTAAAGGCTACCACTAAGAAGAATATTTCAAAGGAAGGCTATAACATCAAAATTTGCTTAGTGGTGGGCTTCAAATGAAGGACAAGATAGCTTACAGCCTTCAGCTTTGAAGTCTAAGACAAGTTTACAAGTCTGTATGGATCACCTCTCTCTCTCTCTCTCTCTCTCTCTCTCTCTCTCTCTCTCTCTACATAGGCTATATTTGAGATTTATCAATGACCTTCTTAATGGACCCCAAGGGTGAGAGGGAGAGAGATGGGTAAAATTCCCATAAGCCTCTGGGTATTATTTTTGTATAGAATGTTGATCGAAGATATTTAAACTTTATGAGTTTCAATTCTAAGTTCTATAATTCCAATTGTTATGGAGACTGTCTGCTCTCTCTCTCTCTCTCCACCTAATTCCCATGAGCCTCAAACTTAACCTTGAATGCACCAAATGCCCATGAGGCTCCAACTTAAGTTCAAGCCTCTATCACACCAAACTCCCATGAGGTCCAAACTCAAGTTTGGGCCCGGTTTTAGCCAGATGATATCATCAATTGGTCATTATGGACCAAGTCATGGGACATGGCTGACCTAAATCGATGTTAACCCTGGGTACTTTATCTAGACTAGTTTTACAGCCTTAGTTTATCATCGAGTTCATTGTCTTTCCCTACAGGAGCACATGGTTTGGCTTGTAATCAAAGTTTGCAAGCAATAATATTATTCATTCACCACTTCTTTTTGCAATTTAGTACTTTGTATTGTGTTGATCCTACTTTCTATGTTAGGTTTTCTTACATAATAGTCCTCTTGTTTGGTGCAAAGAGAGCTTTCATGAGATCCTCAATTCACCCAAGGCCTTTGTTTTCCTATTGTAACATCACTATGCATGCCTTCATTTTTTTCCTTGATTTAACTTACACTACAAGGGATCGGGCTCATACCCGTGCTCCTAGACGCTAAAAATGACTTGTGGAAAAAAAGTAACGGGCCCGTGTATTAGCGCGTGTATCATCACGGCCAAGGACATGCGTGTAAAAGCGCATGTATAGGAATAGTCAGACGTGATAATACACGGGCGTATACACGCGTTTTGTAAGTTTAGCTGCACTTAGATGCACTGATAGAAGGGTGTAAACACACGTTTTGTCAGTTTACCTGCGCTTATACACGCGTATTTCACAGATTATCCGTGTATATACACGCGACTTTTAAAGATTTGACACGTCTATACACGCGTATTTCACAGATTATCCGCGTATTTACACGCGACTGTATGCAGAGTTGACGCATCTATACACGCAAACAGAGAGCAAAAAAAAAATCCAGAGAGTGCTATTTGGTACTTGAATGCTGTTCCAGCATTCCAGCACCCAATAACACTCTCTGGATTTTTTTTTGGGTGCATTGGACCATCCACGAGGAAGATTTGAGACAAGAACGACATGAATGCATACATTGTCAATACACGATTCAAGACAGACATGAATGCAATACTATCGATTCACGATTCAATATTACTCGCAAAATTTTATGTGTACACATATATACAAGGGAGTCCATATATCGAAGTAGCCCATGGCTTCAGTTACAAAAATATATATACAACCACATCCTCAATATGGAATGTGATACTATAAGTTTGAGCACTACTCAGACCCAGATGATGACTGGGTGCTCTCTCCATGATCAGATGAGCTCACATCGGTCGGAATGTCCGATGAGTAGTGCTCACGTCACCCTCTACAGTGGCGGCGGGTGGATCATCAGCAACTTGTGCCTGTTCAAGTAATATATAGTGTATAAGTATATATATATATAATTCAATAAACCAAAATCATTCGTTTTTCAAGTACCTGTTGACCGTATGGTCTCATGGCCATCTCAAACCGCGCATCTGTAATACGTCCCTCAGCTCTGAAGATGGCCCAAGTGTCACGTCTGCTATGCCGACGAGCATACCCAGTATCGTGGGCTATGGGCTTCCTCCCCGTCGTAACCCGTTGTTGTATCATAATCAACACAATTTGTAAGATTAAAACAATCATAGAATCAATGAATTAAGTAAACAATCAAAGAAAGTGGCAAGATACTTACGAACTCTGCCTCCCATGACTCGACGCTGCCAGATCCGAAATGCGAAGATCCAATGGTCTCCATCTGGATCCGTCGTGCCTCCACATGCTGCCTGCTCTTCATGCCACCCTCTGCTCGTTTCTTTGCCTCCTTCCACTCGCGTTTGTGCGCAGTGGGGCAGGTTTCTCGGCATGATAGCCACCTGCTGCTACATTTAGCCCATCATCATACGTGAGTTTCTTAAGGTGAGATCTTTTTTTACTTAAGATCTCCCTTATTCGCGTCCTTCCCCATACATCCGAGAATGTCGCATGTGGGGGATTGGGGCACCGACTATGTACAGCTTCTATCACCTCCCCAACTAATCGGCTATTTTGATCTTTAAATCTAATACAACAATTTCTATACAAGTTTGATACTACCCCACTCATGTACTCCATTACCTCTTTCCCCCTCGCATCCATCACACTCTCACCCCTATCCGTCATCATAGCAGATCACTCCCTCCACCTCTCTCATCTCCTCCTCATCCTCACTGTCTCCTCTAACTCTTCTCCCTCTATCTCCTCTCTCACCGTGTGCCCTACTACCTCCCCACCAAAGCACCCGCCGCATCCTCCACTCCCATTCTTCCTACTATGGCGGCTAGAGTCACGATTGGGGGATTGTCTACGTGATGGTGGCTGTGAGCCCTGACATGACGGTGGCTCTGAAGTACGTGATGGTGGCTATGAGCCCTGATGTGACGGTGCCTAGGAGGGTGTGCGTAAGTGTGTTTGGGACAGGGTATGTCTCCTCGATGGGCGTGGAAGAGGAGAAGCTGCATGCCATCTCGTCGGACTCGTAGGCATAGACGACAGTGGAGTGACCTGGATACTCATGGGCGGGGTATAGATACCAGGCATGGAAGGAGGGGGATGGGCATACATATACTCTGTAAGCTCAACTAGACCAGGATGGCGTCCAAAATGATTTAGCATCTCCATCAGCCAATTTACACAAATGGATCGGATGAAGAACCTGGATCCATAAAGAATCTGCAAAAATAAAAGTATATACATGATTGCATCAAAGCACAAATGCAAGCTAGCACATATGATTTTATGAAGGCAAGCCATATGCAGATGGGATCATCTCTCTGAAGAACCTGGATATAGCAAGCATGGGTGAAACGCAGTCGCGTGAATAAACCCGTAAGAAAACGCGTGTATACATCCATCAAAAAACACGTGTATATGCACGTGGAAGTCTGTGCAGACAGCATACACGCAGACATACACGCATTTCTACACGCGACCTGTGATTTTTTTTTTGAAAGCGATCGACCTCCGACAAATCGTACTTATAAAAATCTCACTGTTGCCTAGTGTCACAATCGTTTACCAGATGGCAACCAAAGAAGGAGAAGGACAGAAACAAACGCATAAAGGAAAAAGACAATAGCATAAACAAATGGAAGGAAAGAGACAGGACAAAGGACAAACTGACTCACCTTTGAAAAAGTGAGTCTTCTTTTTGGCTGGTTTCCTTCACCCGTGTGTGCTCCTTATCTGCTCGTGGCACTTAGGTTTAGTGCTCTGTAAGAAGAGACGGTGACGAAGGAGAGCAAATCTTGAGTTTGAAAATGTTTATTTGGAGAAGGCGGGTTATTTTTAGATATGTACAGGTCATTGCACGTGTAAAAGCACGTGTATTTTTGCGTTTAGAATAAATTAGCCGCATTTATACATGCAATTTTTAGGATGTAGCCACGTTTATACACGCGATTTTTAAAATTTTGTCGCATTTATACACACGAAGAAGAGAATATAGCCGCATTGATACATGCAATTTTTAGGATGTAGCCGCGTTGATACACGCAATTTTTAGGATGTAGCCGCGTTGATACACGCGTTTTTTATAGTTTAATTGAAAACTGATTATGATTTTGTGTTTACTCTTTTGTACATAGGATTTGTACATAGGATGTCATCAACCTCCTCAAGTAGTTCTAGTGAGGATGAGACAATGCGTCATCGTCGTCGTAATCGCGATGTGTGGTTGGGACAAAGGATGTCATTAACCTCCTCAAGTAGTTCTGGTGAGGATGAGACAATGCGTCATCGTCATCGTAATCGCGATGTGTGGTTGGGACAAAGGATCAAGTGTATGTGTAATCAATGTCAAGGATGCATTGTACGAGCACGTCGAATTACCTTGAATCATATCTCCATGTATGGAGAATGGAATCAAACAAGTTTAGAGGTGAGTAGATGTAAATTGATAGTATTCAAATGACTCATGGTATCCAAATTAAATTAATGGAGTTGTAATATATATACTCTAATTGAAGCAAGATGCAGTACCACACCCTAACATGGTGCCCTACGCGCGGCGAGAGCACGCAAAGCATCGACGAGATGATGCTGGAGCTTCGGGATCTATTGTCAGAGATGAGTGGGAAAGGGATGACAATAGCCCTACACCCCACGAAGTTGTGGAAGAGGAAGTGTTTGATAATATGGTGCAGCATCTTTTTAGGGATGATCCCAAAGGTATGGACGATGATGATATGGAACAAGAGCATCTTTACAAGGCTTCATCGACACCGGTTTTTGAAGGGTGCACATTCTCTATTTTACGTGCTTCACTTGAACTACTCAATATACAAACAGTTTATGGATGGAGCAATGCAAGTCTTGATGCATTATTGAAGTAAGCATTCTAACTTACAAATTTGAATTAGTGGTTTAGGGTTTAGGGTTTAGGGTTTAGGACTAATTGATGATATTGGATGCAAGCTATTATCAAACATGCTTCCAAAGGGAAATAGACTACCCACCTCAAGAGACATAGTGAGGCGCTATGTGACATCTCTTGGAGGATTGGATTATGATCGCATACATGCATGCGTCAATGATTTCATTCTCTTTCGTGGGACGCATAAGGAGGCTCGACATTGTCCCACTCGTGGGACGCATAAGGAGGCTCGACATTGTCCCACTTATGGTGAAGCAAGGTATAGAACAGATGTGAAGAGTTTTGATGTACCTCGTAAAGTCTTGCGACACTTTCCTATAATTCCTCGCATCAAACACATGTTCAAGTGCAAATCCATAGCAGAGCTCATGTCATGGCATTCCTCACATCGATCGGATGATGGCATGTGGAGAATTCTAGCAGACACTCCTGCTTGGAAGCATATTGAAGATGAGTGGCCCAGCTTTAAAACAGAGCCCAAAAACTTGAGACTTGGCCTAGGCATGGATGGAGTGAATCCATTTGGTTTCAAAAGCACCGCATACAGCGTGTGGCCAGTTGTGTTGGTGAATTATAACCTTCCACCATCAATGGCGATCAAGAAGGGACATCTTATGTTATCCCTTCTAATTCCAGGGAAACATAAAGTCAAGCATATGAATGTTTATCTCGAACCGTTGATTGATGAGTTGGAGGAACTATGGAGAGGTGTTGCGGTGGTGGACATTAGTAGGCCTCCCTCCTCTCGACACTTTGACTTAAAAGCAGTGTTGATGTGGACAATGCATGACTTTCCAGGATACAGCTTGTTCTGGTAAGAATTCTAATTACCTCCCTACTCTAATACTATTGGCTATATTAATTATAACTATTGACTTTATTATTCTAACTTTTATTTATATTTTAACAGGTTTGAAAACATCGAGTAAACATGCATGTCCTGTTTGTGGCCCTTCGTTAGTACATGAGTATGCTGACGGTTTGTGTAAGACCATATTCGATAATCATCAGCGATTTCTCCCATCAGATCATCCTAAATATGTTGCTAGTAAGAGTAACATTCCTCCACAAACACTTCGTGCAAAATATTGGAAGCGTATTTGGGAGTCTACAAATATTCTTCCTCCAGATGGCATGAACAGGCATAGTAATGTTTTTCAATCTTGTTTTGTGTAGTCTCTAATTGGATTCAAGATCACATAGAGCAATCCCTTGTGTAGGTACTCCATTTTTTTCGGCTACCATATTGGACCCATATTAAGATCAACCATCTTCTTGATCCCATGCACATCTTCAAGAATGTGGGATCTGGTATTTGGGAACATGATATTGGTAAATGAGACAATGTTAGCGTACAGGAGGACTTGCGGGTCGCAGGATGTATGCGTCAAGCTTGACCACCCACGAGATGAGGGTGGGCACGTTTGTCTTCCGCCTGCACCATGGATTATATCAAAGAAAGAGGAGAAGCAGGTAAAGCAAGCCATCACCACTTTGCGTACTCCCAGTAGATGCATGAGATCATTGAAGGGAGCCTTTACAACCACTAAGAAAAGAGGCATTGAGCAGCTATATGGGTTGAAGTCCCACAATTGGCACAAGATGCTCCAAGTAAGTGTTTTCCAAGTCTTGTACGTTGAAATTAAATTTTGTAATGCCATAAACCATATATACATGTGCTCTTATGTGCGCAGTTCATACTACCTACTAGCATCGACCATTGTGCAAATAAGAGTTTGAAAAAATGTATTTATAATATGGGCGAGCTTGTGAGGTATGTAAAACCCATGTCAGATCACCCTTCATTATACCTTGCAAAATGAACGTGCATGAGGTATAACGTACTATTCATTTATTTTTTAGATATGTTAGTTCCAAAGCAATTGATCCAGCCACGTTGGATGATGCGCGTGTTATGGCAGTGGAGGTGGTTTGTTTGGTAGAGGAGACTTTTTTACGAACCATTCTCACAAGTCAACTACATCTCATTGTGCATTTAGTGGACGAAATTGCTTTATGTGGCACTGTGCATGCACGTTGGATGTTCTTCCTAGAGCGCTTCATGAAGACCTTAAAAGACTTTGTGAGGCAAAGTGCAAGGCCCAAAGGAAGCATGGCCGAGGGTTGGTTGATACAAGAGTCTCTTGTATATATTTCAAAATTTCTTGGTCAGGTGGACAGCTCTTTGCCACAACTATGGAGCAATGAAGAGGACTTGAGGATGACCTCTATTGTGCCTCAAGGAAAAGGACAGAGTAAAGTAATTGACAGAACATTGATTGATGATCTCAATTTCACTTGCATCCTTAATAGTGATGCGATGAGTAGATGGGTTACAAGATATGAGAATGCAAAGACAAAAAGGCAAGCAGAAAGAGCTCTCTTTCGGAGGCAACATGGCTCTCGTAAGGCATACCCTAAGCACCTAGCAACACTTCCAAATGATATCCATGTTGATTGGTTGCATGAGGAAATGGAGAGAGCAGAGAGTGACGAGGGGCTGCATATCACGGCAGAAGAATGGGAGTATGCACGAGGATGCATGTTAAAGGTACATAGAACTAATGTTTTGCATTAGTTGTAAGTGATTTGCTTTTAATATTTATTCACATTGCTTACACAAATATTACTTTTATTTTCGTATTGTGGAAAAATGGATGATTATTGTGGTACAATCCAATACATATTTAGGCTTGACTTTCGTCGCTTCTTTGTGTATGTTTTGGATGTCAAATGGCAAATGAACGTGGTGGAAAAAGGGCCTAATGTAACGATAAAATGCCATGCAAATGGCTATGTAACTATTGACTCTACAAAGTTTTGGCAAACAAAGAAAGATAGGCTCGTATTTCCACAACAATGTGAGCAGGTATGCATTTTTTTACTAATGTGTTTCATGTACATATATATCTAAGCTCGCGTACCCCTTGACTTTTGATATGCTAATTAATTACTGCAGTATGTGTATTTGAGTAGGTTATCTACTGCCAATGGTGCATGACATTAAATGGTGGTACGTCATCCCTATTGCACCATGTTCCAAAGTGATGTATAATACATTCACTGATATGGAGCATATGGAGGATGTAACAAGCCGCAATGAAGATGATGTCGAACATGCCAATGAAGATGTTGTGATCGATGATCAAGAAATAAGAGATGATCATGATAATAAGGATGAGCGTGCCATTTCTCATGAACATGAGAATGACCCTACCATTGAGGATGATGGTGCTGTTAATGAGGATGATCAGGACATCGATACCATTATCAATGGACAGAATATCGATAGTGGAATAAATTTAATCGTAGCCTTACAAATTGATCAAATGGATATTGATGTTGATCGTTGGCAAGGATGGATCTTATTGAAGATGAGATCGAACCCTAACCAATCCATCACTGTATCGTTCTAAATTGATGACATTTCTATTGTATATGTTGTCTTTTAATTATCTCATGATTTATTTTTGAATATATTTCATTGTTGTAAATGCATGTAGTGGGTTTGTGCTCACAAAAAAGAGACCGGTCTAGGAAGGATCCACCCTACAAGGATGCAGAAAAACAAGCTATTGAGCCTGAAGATAAAGCGTGTATTGATGCGTGTATTCATGCGTGTATTGATGCGTGTATTCATGCGTGTATTGATGCGTGTATATACACGCGCTTATACACGCGCTGGTAGACGCGTTACTTAAAGTTCAATACACGCGAATTTAGATGCCAATATACACGCGCCTGATACTATTCAAATACATGCGCGATCATACACGTGCCTGTAACTTATCGCGTGTATGGAACGCGTGTATGGCAGCAGTGTCTTGTAGTGTTACCTTAGAAAAAATTGGGAACTTGAATATGTCGTGTTATCCTTGTATCTTCCATGCCCTTCATGTTGTGGATTCCTATATAAGTAGAGTGCCCTTCATTTTTTTCCCCTAGTTTAACTTGCCTTGGGAAAATTTAGGAACTCGAATATGTTGTGTTATCCTTGTATCTTCCATGCCCTTCTCATGTTGTGGATTCCAATTTCCTATATATAACGAGAGTGATTCGGAGAGTACCAAAGTTTCTTGATGGACATCATTTCACTCTATTGCAAAATTGAGATCTTCATACTAGGTAAAGTATATCCTTGTTATGTTGTTTTTGGAGGGGGACTAACTATTGAATATATTTTAGAGGGAAAGCAATACAAGAAGGGAGAATAAGTATTTTAATACCTTTTAGAGGACAAGAAGTGCATGAAGTTTAGTACCCCAAATTTAGTACATAGTATGCTTACTATGTTGATGCTTACAATTTGTGAATATGAATGCTTGTATAAGGAGTGGTTGAGAAAAATTAGAAAGTTATGGTCTTAGTCTACAGACTTGCCATTGTGTAACATGTGGGACCAAATGTAGCAACAAGTAGAGGAGTTATGTGGGGGACCATTGGTATATAAGGACAGGTGGGAGAAAAGACCATGGGTTTTTCTAGATATGTAACTCTCTCTCTCTCTCTCTATCTCTCTATCAATGTTTCCCTCAATCATATGAACGTATGACTGAGGAGAGGGGATAATGAGACTAGGAAATAAGGGATTGTATCCTTTAGGGTATTTTGATAGCTTGTCCTTGATCTTGTTCTTTATCTCATGGCTTCTTGGCCGTAACATCATTGTTATACGGAGAATGTTAAATAGAGTGTATGTAGTGGTGGTTATATTTTGGCCTCCTAAAGATCTTATTTAAAGATAGTTAATGTGAAGCATGCATACCAAAAAAGGCATAAGTGTGTTAATATTTGAGAAAATATAAACGTAAAAAACTTCTATGAAAGTTACTTTACAAAGAAACACACATTGGATTTATAAAACATATTTTTCATGATAGTGATATTTCACTAAAAGTATTAATTATCTAACTTTGAAAATGTAATTGTTTTTCTCTTAGATCAATCATGTTTAAATTTTTATATTTTATATAATGAAAATTCTATATGCTCTTAAAAACTTGTTTTTAAGATATTTGAATGTTTTAATATCTAATCAAATATGCAATCATTCCATCTAATAATACAAAGAAATATCTAATATCTTCCTACAAATCATATGCACGATCATTTCATCATTCCATCTAATATCCTCCCAAAAATTTTATATACGATCATTTAGTCTACTAAGACAAAGAAATCTCTATTAGTAGCATTCCTACAAGCTCATATTTCAAATATTTCTTCTTTTTTGGGTGAAGTAACTCAAAACAATTGTTATCAATTTCATTTGGATAGCCACAAATGTCAAAGATTTTATTGATTTTGAAGTAAGACAAAGAAATTGTTATTATTACCTCCATTTGGATAACCACACTTTTCAATGATTTTTTTGGTTTTGTAGTTCCATTCCTATACTACACCTTTCAATACTCCTCACACATACACATTTCAAGATTCCTTTAATCAGATCTTTTAAACTTTCTTTAATTTTGCAAAGCAAGGTGGGCATGTAGAGTAAAGATAAATGCATGATGTATTTGTTAGCAATAGAAAAACCTTAGATTGTAAAGGTATAGCACATATCCACATAAAATCTAGCCTCTCATGTCATTCTTTGTCACTCAAATTTGACTTCTCAAGATGAGTTAGCCAACCCAACAAGTTTTTTTTCTTTCTTTGAATAAAAATATCTAAAAGAATAATGATCAAGGACTAATGTTGATAGCTCTACAAAAATGTTGGCAAATTAATAAATGGTGGGAGTATTTTCCATTAAAAAGAAGAGAGATCAGTAGCAATAATCTATTGGTATAAATTATAAGATTTGAAGTTAGAAACCATGAAGTTGTGATTATTATCATGTAGAAGTTCATTGAGGGAAATAAGTCTTTTAAAAAGAGAACCAAGGCTCTTTACAGCCGTAAAACTAAATCCAAGCATTTAATATTGACTAATGTATGAAGCTAGGAGACTTCAAAGAGTAGTTGAAAAGAGTGGAGTTGTAGGGTTACATAAGGCCTAGGGTGCACGTTAACTTATAGAACTAAAAAAAACCTATGATGAAAGGGCAAATGTACTTAAAGCTAATGTGCAACGATCTCAATAGATCTATACAATGTGCTACCAATTATTCTCCATCTAAAATTTTCAAGAACAGGTTGATAATGTATCTTTTTCTTAGGGAAGCTAGTTAAGGGGCACTCTAGTAGAAGGAGGAGATACTTTTCATCATGTTAAGAGGCACTCTAAAAGGAGGAGATACTTTTGACCATGTCAAGGGGCACTCTAGATAGAGGAGATGCTTTTGACAATGCTTACACGCACTCTAAAAGGAGGAGATACTTTTGACCATGGAGAGTAACAATTTTTGGTTAATTATAAATTGATTTTTTTATAAATTGGTTTTAAGAAATTTAGTTATATGCCCTTCCAATCTTCATCTTGGGAGATATTTTCATAAAGGATCTTGGGAGAATTCTTTTGGAGCTCCATCTTTGTCGAGATATTTTCATAAAGAATTCTTTTGGAGAATTCTTTTGGAGCTCCATCTTTATCGACTCGTCATTGTGGACCAAAGAGATAGTTCACCTATGATAAGTGGACAATAAGGTAGGGTATTGGAGAAGAATTTTCTCAATGCTCCACCCTCATGTTGTTACTTTGTGTAATAAATATGCTCTATTTTGTAAGCCTCCCCAATTTTTATAAGGATCAACCCTTGTGGTGTGAGCACTCAGACACTATGAAGTTCCCAAGTGTGTCTAGATGATTAGCTTATATAGAATTGGCACTCTATCAACAACAAGTACGATGCATGCTTGTTCAAGCTATGTGACCACACTAGTTTGAGGGTCCATATGGTCTTATATGGTCGTGTGAGAGATATGAATTAGTTATAGTCTAATATGGTTTTAGCCAGATGATATCATTGATTTGTAATTATGGACCCAGTCGTGGGACATGGTTGACCTAAATCGATGTCAACCCTAGGTACTATATCTAGACTAGTTTTACAGCCTTAGTTTATCATCGAGTTCATTATGTTTGAGTACTCTTGTAAACAAGACATTTTCCGTCCAGAGTCTATCTAGATCATTATCAAAGCTCCCTACTTGGAGCACACGGTTTGGCTTGTAATCAAAGTTTGCAAGCAATAATATTGTTTATTCACCACTTCTTTCTACAATTTAGTGCTTTGTAATGTGTTGATCCTACTTTATGTGTTAGGTTTTCTTACATAACAGTCCTCTTGTTTGGTGCAAAAAGAGCTTTCATGAGATCCTTAATTCACCCAAGGCCTTAGTTTTCCTATTGTAACATCGTTATGCATGCCTTCATTTTCTCTCCTTCATTTAACTTACCTTAGAAAAAATTGGGAACTTGAATATGGAGTGTTATCCATGTATCTTCCATGACCTTCATGTTGTGGATTCCTATATAAGTAGAGTGCCCTTCATTTTTCTTCCCCTAGTTTAACTTACCTTGGGAATATTTCTGAACTCGAATATGTCGTGTTATCCTTGTATCTTCCATGCCCTTCATGTTGTGGATTCCTAGATAAGGAGAGTGATTCGAAGAGTACCAAAGTTTCTTGATGGACATCATTTCACTCTATTGCAAAATTGAGATCTTCATACTAGGTAAATTATATCCTTGTTATGTTGTTTGGAGAAGGGAGACTAAGTATATATTCTAGAGGGAAAAGACTACAAGAAGGGAGAATAAGTATTTAATACCTTTTAGAGGACAAGAAGTGCATGAAGTTTAGTACCCCAAATTCAGTACATAGTATGCTTACTATGTTGATGCTTACAATTTGTGAATATGAATGCTTGTCTAAGGAGTGGTTGACAAAGAACAGAAAGTTATGGCCTTAGTCTAGAGACTTGCCATTGTGTAAAATGTGGGACCAAATGTAGCAAGTAGAGGACTTATGTGGGGGACCATTGGTATATAAGGAGAGGTGGGAGAAAAGGCCATGGGTTTTTCTAGATATGTGACTCTCTCTCTCTCTCTCTCTCTCTCTCTCTCTGTCTCTCTCTCTCTTTCAATCTTTCCCTCAATCATATGAACGTATGACTGAGGAGAGGGGATATTGAGACTAGGAAACAAGGGGTTGTATCCTTTAGGGTATTTTGATAGCTTGTCCTTGATCTTGTTCTTTATCTCGTGGCTTCTTGCCCGTAACATCAATCTAGTAGGGAATCTTTAATAGAGATAGAATGTTAAATAGAGTGTATGTAGTGGTGGTTAATTTTTGGCCTCCTAAGATCTTATTTGAATATAGTTAATGTGAAGCATGCATACCGAAAAAAGCATGTGTGATAATATTTGAGAAAATATAAACGTAAAAAACTTCTACGAAAGTTACATTACAAAGAAACACACATTGGATTCATAAAACATATTTATCATGATAGTGATATTTCACTAAAACTATTAATTATCTAACTTTGAAAATCTAATTGTTTTTCTCTTAGCTCAATCATGTTTAAATTTTTTTATTTTATATAATGAAAATTCTATATACTCTTAAAAACTTGTTTTTAAGATATTTGAATGTTTTAATATCTGATCAAATATGCAATCATTCCATCTAATAATACAAAGAAATATCTGATATCTTCCTACAAATCATATGCACAATCATTTCATCATTCAATCTAATATCCTCCCAAAAATTTTATATACGATCATTTGGTCTACTAAGACAAAAAAATCTCTATTTGTTCCATTCCTACAAGCTCATATTTCAAATATTTCTTTTTCTTTGGGTGAAGTAACTCAAAAAAAATGTTATCAATTTCATTTGGTAGCCACAATTGTCAAAGGTTCTATTGATTTTGAAGTAAGACAAAGAAATTGTTATTATTACCTCCATTTGGATAACCACACTTTTCAATGATTTTTTTGGTTTTGTAGTTCCATTCCTATACTACACCTTTCAATAGTCCTCACACATTTGAAGATTCCTTTATTCAAATCTTTTAAAACTTTCTTTAATTTCGCAAAGCAAGGTGGGCATGTAGAGTAAAGATAAATGCATGATGTATTTGCTAACAATAGAAAAACCTTAGATTGTAAAGGTATAGCACATATCCACATAAAATCTAGCCTCTCGTGTCATTCTTTGTCACTCAAATTTGACTTATCAAGATGGTTTAGCCAACCCAACAAGTTTTTTTTCTTTCTTTGAAAAAAAATATCTAAAAGAATAATGATCAAGGACTAATGTTGATAGCTCTACAAAAATGTTGGCAAATTAATAAATGATGAGAGTATTTTCCATTAAAAAGAAGAGAGAGTAGCAATAATCTATTGCTATAAAATATAAGATTTGAAGTTAGAAACCACGAAGTTAAGATTATTATCACGTAGAAGTTCATTGAGGGAAATAAGTCTTTTAAAAAGAAAACCAAGGCTCTTTACAGCCGTAAAACTAAATCCAAGCATTTAATAATGACTAATGTATGAAAAGCTAGGAGACTTCAAAGAGTAGTAGAAAAGAGTGGAGTTGTAGGGTTACATAAGGCCTAGGGTGCATGTTAACTTATAGGACCAAAAAAACCTATGATGAAAGGGCAAATGTACTTAAAGCTAATGTGCAACGATCTCAACAGAGCTATACAATGTGCTACCAATTATTCTCCATCTAAAATTTTCAAGAACAGATTAAATATAATGCATCTTTTTCTCAGGGAACCTAGTTAAGGGGCACTCTAGAAGGAGGAGATACTTCTGATCATGTTAAGAGGCACTCTAAAAGGAGGAGATACTTCTGACCATGTTAAGGGGCACTCTAGATGGAGGAGATACTTTCGACCATGCTAACAGGCACTCTAAAAGAAGGAGATACTTTTGACCATGGAGAGTAACAGTTTTTGGTTAAATATAAATTGATTTTTTTTACTAACAAGGTAAAAGATTTCTAAAAGGCATGAATTTCGTGAAATGTGTATTGTGATGGCTTGCATCTACATATGGTAAGATTGTTGGAAAAATTGTGCATCTGACAATTTGCAAATTTAAGAAATACTAAAAATAGCTTTTAAATGTCACGATAATATCATTTTTTTAAGGACAAGAAAATAAAACATTATGTTTTTAACACTAGAAGGAATGACTCTCTTTAAAAATTGAAAACGAAAGCGAAGTCTGTTTTCAACAAGATTTTTTTTCTAAAATGTTAAAACCAAGGCTGTGTGTGAGTCCTAGAATTTGAAAGTTGCACTACCCTTCCAAGGGGGCCAAAACCTTCACAAGAAGGGTGAAAACAAAATTACCCTTCAAAAGAAGGGAAGGGTTTTAAGAAATTTAGTTATATGCCCTTCCAATCTTCATCTTGGGAGATATTTTCATAAAGGATCTTGGGAGAATTCTTTTGGAGCTCCATCTTTATCGACTTGTCATTGTGGACCAAAGAAATAGTTCACCTATGATAAGTGGACAGTAAGGTAGGGTATTGGAGAAGAATTTTCTCAATGCTCCACCCTCATGTTGTGACTTTGTGTAATGGATATGCTCTATTTTGTAAGCCTCCCAAGTTTCTATAAGGATCAACTGCCGTTGTGGTGTGACACTCAGACACTATGAAGTTCCCAAGTGTGACACTCAGACACTATGAAGTTCCCAAGTGTGTCCAAATGATTAGCTTATATAGAATTGGCACTCTTTCAACAACAAGTACGATGCATGCTTGTTCAAGCTATGTGACCACACTGGTTTAAGGGTCCATATGGTCTTAGATGGTCGTGCGAGAGATATGAATTAGTTACAGTCTAATATGGTCGTAGCCAGATGATATCATCGATTGGTAATTATGGACCAAGTCGTGGGACATGAATTAGTTACAGTCTAATATGGTTCTAGCCAGATAATATCATCGATTGGTAATTATGGACCAAGTCGTGGGACATGGCTGACCTAAATCGATGTCAACCCTGGGTACTATATCTAGACTAGTTTCACAGTCTTAGTTTATCATCGAGTTCATTATGTTTGAGTACTCTTGTAAACAAGACATTCTCCGTCCAAAGTCTATCTAGATCATTATCAAAGCTCCCTACTTGGAGCACACGGTTTGGCTTGTAATCAAAGTTTGCAAGCAATAATATTGTTTATTCACCACTTCTTTCTGCAATTTAGTGCTTTGTAATGTGTTGAACCTACTTTCTGTGTTAGGTTTTCTTACATAATAGTCCTCTTGTTTGGTGCAAAGAGAGCTTTCATGAGATCCTTAATTCACCCAAGGCCTTAGTTTTCCTATTGTAACATCGTTATGCATGCCTTTATTTTCTCTCCTTGGTTTAACTCACCTTAGAAAAAATTGGGAACTTGAATATGGAGAGTTATCCATGTATCTTCCATGCCCTTCATGTTGTGGATTCCTATATAAATAGAGTGCCCTTCATTTTCTTTCCCCTAGCTTAACTTGCCTTGGGAATATTTTTGAACTCGAATATGTCTTGTTATCCTTGTATCTCCATGCCCTTCATGTTGTGGATTCCTAGATAAGGAGAGTGATTCGGAGAGTACCAAAGTTTCTTGATGGACATCATTTCACTCTATTGCAAAATGGAGATCTTCATACTAGGTAAATTATATCCTTGTTATGTTGTTTGGAGGAGGGAGACTAAGTATTGAATATATTTTAGAGGGAAAGCATATTTATCATGATAGTGATATTTCACTAAAAGTATTAATTATCTAACTTTGAAAATGTAATTGTTTTTCTCTTAGCTCAATCATGTTGAAATTTTTATATTTTATATAATGAAAATTCTATATGCTCTTAAAAACTTGTTTATAAGATATTTGAATGTTTTAATATCTAATCAAATATGCAATCATTCCATCTAATAATACAAAGAAATATCTAATATCTTCCTACAAATCATATGCACAATCATTTCATCATTCCATCTAATATCCTCCCAAAAATTTTATATACGATCATTTGGTCTACTAAGACAAAGAAATCCCTATTAGTTCCATTCCTACAAGCTCATATTTCAAATATTTCTTTTTCTTTGGGTGAAGTAACTCAAAACAATTGTTATCAATTTCATTTGGATAGCCACAATTGTCAAAGATTCTATTGATTTTGAAGTAAGACAAAGAAATTGTTATTATTACCTCCATTTGGATAACCACACTTTTCAATGATTTCTTTGGTTTACTAGTTCCATTCCTATGCTACACCTTTCAATAGTCCTCACACATTTGAAGATTCCTTTAATCAGATCTTTTAAAACTTTCTTTAATTTCGCAAAGCAAGGTGGGCATGTAGAGTAAAGATAAATGCATGATGTATTTGTTAGCAATAGAAAAACCTTAGATTGTAAAGGTATAGCACATATCCACATAAGATCTAGCCTCTCATGTCATTCTTTGTCACTCAAATTTGACTTCTCAAGATGGTTTAGCCAACCCAACAAGTTTTTTTTCTTTCTTTGAAAAAAAATATCTAAAAGAATAATGATCAAGGACTAATGTGGTATAAAATATAAGATTTGAAGTTAGAAACCACGAAGTTGTGATTATTATCACGTAGAAGTTCATTGAGGGAAATAAGTCTTTTAAAAAGAAAGCCAAGGCTCTTTACAGCCATAAAACTAAATCCAAGCATTTAATATTGACTAATGTATGAAGCTAGGAGACTTCAAAGAGTAGTAGAAAAGAGTGGAGTTGTGGGGTTACACAAGGCCTAGGGTGCACGTTAACTTATAGAACTAAAAAAAACCTATGATGAAAGGGCAAATGTATTAAAGCTAATGTGCAAGGATCTCAACAGATCTATACAATGTGCTACCAATTATTCTCCATCTAAAATTTTCAAGAACTGGTTAATAATGCATCTTTTTCTTAAGGGCCACTCTAGAAGGAGGAGATACTTTTTATCATGTTAAGAGGCACTCTAAAAGGAGAAGATACTTTTGACCATGTCAAGGGCACTCTAGACGGAGAAGATGCTTTCGACCATGCTAACATGCACTCTAAAAGGAGGAGATACTTTTGACCATGGAGAGTAACAATTTTTGGTTAATTATAAATTGTTTTTTTAACGAACAAGGCAAACGAGTTCTAAAAGGCATGAATTTCGCGAAATGTGTATTGTGATGGCTTGCATCTACATATGGTAAGATTGTTGGAAAAATTGTGCGTCTGACAATTTGTAAATTTAAGAAATACTAAAAATAGCTTTTAAATGTCACGATAATATCATTTTTTTGCGACAGGAAAATAAAACATCATGTTTTTAACACTAGAAGGAATGACTCTCTTTGAAAGTTTAAAATGAAAGTGAAGTGGGTTTTCCACAAGAATTTTTAAAAAAATAATAAAACCAAGGTTGTGTATGAGTCCTAGAATTTAAAGGTTGCACTACCCTTCCAAGGGGGTCAAAACCTTCACAAGAAGGGTGAAAACAAAATTACCCTTCAAAAGAAGGGAAGGGTTTTAAGAAATTTAGTTATATGCCCTTCGAATCTTCATCCTGGGAGATATTTTCATAAAGGATCTTGGGAGAATTCTTTTGGAGCTCCATCTTCATTGACTCATCATTGTGGACCAAAGAGATAGTTCACTTATGATAAGTGGATAGTAAGGTAGGGTATTGGAGAAGAATTTTCTCAATGCTCCACCCTCATAATGTTACTTTGTGTAATGGATATGCTCTATTTTGTAAGCCTCCCTAGTTTTTATAAGGATCAACCATTGTAGTGTGAGCACTCAGACACTATGAAGTTCCCAAGTGTGTCCAAATGATTAGCTTATATAGAATTGGCACTCTATCAACAACAAGTACGATGCATGCTTGTTCAGGCTATGTGACCACACTGGTTTGAGGGTCCATATGGTCTAATATAGATGGTCGTGCGAGAGATATGAATTAGTTATAGTCTAATATGGTTCTAGCCAGATGATATCATCGATTGGTAATTATGGACCAAGTCGTGGGACATGGCTGACCTAAATCGATGTCAACCCTGGGTACTATATCTAGACTAGTTTTACAGCCTTAGTTTATCATCGAGTTCATTATGTTTGAGTACTCTTGTAAACAAGACATTCTCCGTCTAGAGTCTATCTAGGTCATTATCAAAGCTCCCTACTTTGAGCACACGGTTTGGCGTGTAATCAAAGTTCGCAAGCAATAATATTGTCTATTCACCACTTCTTTCTGCAACTTAGTGCTTTTGTATTGTGTTGATCCTACTTTCTGTGTTAGGTTTTCTTACATAACAGTCCTCTTGTTTGGTGCAAAGAGAGTTTTCATGAGATCCTTAATTCACCCAAGGCCTTAGTTTTCCTATTGTAACACCGTTATGCATGCCTTCATTTTCTTTCCTTGGTTTAACTTACCTGAATATGGCGTGTTATCCATGTATCTTCCATTCCCTTCATGTTGTGGAGTCCTATATAAGTAGAGTGCCCCTCATTTTCCCCCCCTAGTTTAACTTGCCTTGGGAATATTTCTGAACTCGAATATGTCGTGCTATCCTTGCATCTTCCATGCCCTTCATGTTGTGGGATCCTAGATAAGGAGAGTGATTCGGAGAGTACCAAAGTTTCTTGATGGACATCATTTCACCCTATTGCAAAATGGAGATCTTCATACTAGGTAAATTATATCCTTGTTATGTTGTTTGGAGGAGGGAGACTAAGTATTGAATATAATTTAGAGGGAAAAGAATACAAGAAGGGAGAATAAGTATTTAATACCTTTTAGAGGACAAGAAGTGCATGAAGTTTAGTACCCCAAATTCAGTACATAGTATGCTTACTATGTAGATGCTTACATTTTATGAATATGAATGCTTGTCTAAGGATGGTTGACAAAAAATAGAAAGTTATGGCCTTTGTCTACAGACTTGCCATTGTGTAACATGTGGGACCAAATGTAGCAAGTAGAGGAGTTATGTGGGGGACCATTGGTATATAAGGAGAGGTGGGAGAAAAGGCCATGGGTTTTTCTAGATATGTGACTCTCTCTCTCTCTCTCTCTCTCTCTCTCTCTCTCTCTCTCTCTCTCTCTCTCTCTCTCTCAAATTTTCCCTTAATCATATGAACGTATGACTCAGGAGAGGGGATATTGAGACTAGGAAATAAGGGGTTTTTCTAGATATGTGACTCTCTCTCTCTCTCTCTCTCTCTCTCTCTCTCTCTCTCTCTCTCTCTCTCTCTCAAATTTTCCCTTAATCATATGAACATATGACTCAGGAGAGGGGATATTGAGACTAGGAAATAAGGGGTTGTATCCTTTAGGGTATTTTGATAGCTTGTCCTTGATCTTCTTCTTTATCTTGTGGCTTCTTTTCCGTAACATCAATGTTATAAGGATTCTTTAATAGAGATAGCATGTTAAATAGAGTGTATGTAGTGGTGGTTAATTTTTGGCTTCCTGAAGATCTTATTTGAAGATAGTTAATGTGAAGCATGCATACCGAAATAAGGCATAAGTGTGTTAATATTTGAGAAAATATAAACGTAAAAAACTTCTATTAAAGTTACTTTACAAACAAACACACATTGGATTTATAAAACATATTTTTCATGATAGTGATATTTTACTAAAAGTATTAATTATCTAACTTTGAAAATGTAATTGTTTTTCTCTTAGCTCAATCATGTTTAACTTTCTATATTTTATATAATGAAAATTCTATATGCTCTTAAAAACTTGTTTTTGAGATATTTGAATGTTTTAATATCTAATCATATATGCAATCATTCTATCTAATAATACAAAGAAATATCTAATATCTTCCTACAAATCATATGCACAATCATTTCATCATTCCATCTCATATCATCCCAAAAATTGTATATACGATCATTTGGTCTACTAAGACAAAGAAATCTCTATTAGTTCCATTCCTACAAGCTCACATTTCAAATATTTCGTTTTCTTTGGGTGAAGTAAGTCAAAACAATTGTTATCAATTTCATTTGGATAGCCACAATTGTCAAAGATTCTATTGATTTTGAAGTAGGACAAAGAAATTGTTATTATTATAAGCTCCATTTGGATAACCACACTTTTCAATGATTTCTTTGGTTTTGTAGTTCCATTCCTATACTACACCTTTCAATAGTCCCTCACACATTTCAAGATTTCTTTAATCAAATCTTTTAAAATGTTCTTTAATTTTGCAAAGCAAGGTGGGCATGTAGAGTAAAGATAAATGCATGATGTATTTGCTAGCAGTAGAAAAACCTTAGATTGTAAAGGTATAGCACATATCCACATAAAATCTAGCCTCTCGTGTCATTCTTTGTCACTCAAATTTGACTTCTCAAGATGGTTTAGCCAACCCAACAAGGTTTTTTTCTTTCTTTGAATAAAAATATCTAAAAGAATAATGATCAAGGACTAATGTTGATAGATCTACAAAAATGATGACAAATTAATAAATGGTGGGAGTATTTTCCATAAAAAAGAAGAGAGAGTTGCAATACTCTATTGGTGTGTAAAATATAAGATTTGAAGTTAGAAACCACAAAGTTGTGATTAGTATCACCTAGAAGTTCTTTGAGGGAAATAAGTCTTTTAAAAAGAAAACCAAGGCTCTTTACGGCTGTAAAGAGTGGAGTTGTAGGGCTACACAAGGCCTAGGGTGCACATTAACTTGTAGAACTAAAAAAAACCTGTGATGAAAGGGCAAATGTACTTAAAGCTAATGTGCAACGATCTCAACAGAGCTATACAATGTGCTATCAATTATTCTCCATCTAAAATTTTCAAGAACAGATTAAATATAATGCATCTTTTTCTCAGGGAACCTAGTTAAGGGGCACTCTAGAAGGAGGAGATACTTCTGATCATGTTAAGAGGCACTCTAAAAGGAGGAGATACCTCTGACCATGTTAAGGGGCACTCTAGATGGAGGAGATACTTTCGACCATGCTAAGAGGCACTCTAAAAGGAGGAGATACTTTTGACCATGGAGAGTAACAATTTTTGGTTAATTATAAATTTCTTTTTTTAAATAACAAGGCAAACGATTTCTAAAAGGCATGAATTTTGCGAAATGTGTATTGTGATGGCTTGCATCTACATATGGTAAGATTGTTGGAAAAATTGTGCATCTGACAATTTGCAATTTTAAGAAATACTAAAAATAGCTTTTAAATGTCATGATAATATCATTTTTTTAAGGACAAAAAAATAAAATATTATGTTTTTAACACTAGAAGGAATGACTCTCTTTGAAAATTGAAAATGAAAGGGAAGTGGGTTTTCAACAAGATTTTTTTTTTAATATTAAATCCAAGGCTGTGTGTCAGTACTAGAATTTGAAGGTTGCACTACCCTTCCAAGAGGGTCAAAACCTTCACAAGAAGGGAAGGGTGAAAGCAAAATTACCCTTCAAAAGAAGGGAAGGGTTTTCAGAAATTTAGTTATATGCCCTTGCAATCTCTTCATAAAGAAAAAAGCTAGTTAAAGAAAATCCCTTCAAAAGAAAAAAATAGGGGCGCCGTTCAAAAATTCTAGGCCTGCCGTGTGTTGTGGAAAGACCGGCACATAAACCTCGCAACTGCCTATATAGAAAGGGTAGGGAGCTGTTCTCTGTGTTATCATCCTTATATAGATCAGCCTAGCTGCTTCATTATCAGCAATGGCCACTGCTGTACTTGTCCAGCCACCCATAGGCCCCATCAGTATAGTAGCTCCTGGCAAGGAATGGGGGGTAGAGCCCGTGGAATTCCTGGTGGAGAAGGGGGTGCAAGAGGTGCCCGAGAAGTATCGAAGGACCAGAACTGCAGAGCAGCTTGCCGGGCTTTCTATCATAGAAAGGCCCCCTTTGGAGAAGAGGATACCGGTGATAGACCTTGGCGGCTGGGAGGAGTCGCGCATGCCGGAGGTTGTGAGCCAAGTGAAGGCCGCTTGTGAGGAGTGGGGCTTCTTTAGGGTTGTGAATCATGGAGTGAGCCTAGAGTTAATGGAGAGGATGATGCAGGTGTCCAAAGAGTTCATTGCTTTGCCGGTGGAAGAGAAGGCTGCCTATGTGGGCAGGCCGGGAGTCATATCCCAAGGGTATGGCAGCAGGTATACCATCAAGGAAGACAACGTGAGGGACTGGCGAGACTTCTTGTATCTCTTGCTTCAGCCGCTGTCGGTCCGAGACTATGATTATTGGCCCAAGTTTCCTGCGTCGTTCAGGTAATGGCCGTTGTGGTGTCAAGCTGCTTTTATAATTTGTATGGGATGGTTATAACACTTACGATTTGATGGTGAGACTACGTCGTGTTTCTCGTTCTTCAGCCGCTGTGGGTGCGAGACTCTGATTCTTGGCGGCCTGCTTCGTTGAGGTAACGGCCGTTGTGGTGTCGAGCTGCTTATATAATTCGTGTGTGATGGTTTCTGATCGTAGGGAGACGATGGACGAGTACAGCGCGGAGCTGAAGGCGCTGGCGCTGCGGCTGCTGGGCGTGATATCGGTGGGGCTGGGGCAGCGGGCGTCGTTTATCGAGGAGGCGCTTGGGGTGGAGCCCTATCAAAAGATGCTTATCAACTTCTACCCTCGCTGCCCTCAGCCGGAGCTCACCGACGGCTTCCACAAGCACTCGGACATCGGCGCCCTCACGCTGGTGCTGCAGGAGGACGAGGGTCCTGTGAGCCTGGAGGTCCGCCATCAGGACGACTGGGTGCCCGCCCACCCCATCAAGGGCTCCTTCGTCGTCAACGTCGCGGACCAAGTGGAGGTGTGTCTACTTCTTTACCTTTGCTTGCCACATCCTATCGCTCCTTTTCGTGAGATTTCAGATCAATCATTTCGCTCCTTTTTGTGCTTTGTCAGAAAAAAAAAAAAACTAACCAGTGGAAAAAAAAGGGACGACCTTTAAGGCCAAACCGTTTAGTTGAAAAAATACATAGATTAATCGGTTTTATAATTAAAATTTTAAAATTTTGAATCTTTAAATTCAAGGTAAGGTAAAATTATTTATCGATTATTTAATGAGCCATGAAAATTACATTAAAGAACGGTTTTTTTCTTACATTGGTCTACATCATAGATGCATATTTTATTTCACTCTTTTTTGATAGATGAGAGCTTCATTAGAAAACCTTTACTTCAAATTCGCAAGCTCTCATTAACATCTAGACTTTTTTTTTGGGGGGGGGGAGAATAAATGTGTGAATATTTATATCTCTCTCTCTCTCAAAACTTACATCTAGACTCCTTCTTTTTGGGGGGAAATAAATGTGTGTGTGTGTGTGTGTATGTGTCTCAAAAATTACATCAACAGATACACCTGCATATTTTTAGACGATGTAATAAAAATACTGATCAAAGTTATGGAACATCTAGACTTCTTTAAAATTATGCTTATTTATTATACAAACATGCTTTATTTTTACATAATATAAATATATATTTTTAAAAATTATTTATTTATATATTTTTACATTTTACCTCAACCTTCTACTCCTCTCTCTCTCTCTCTCTCTCTCTCTCTCTCTCTCTCTACTTGGTTATGAGTGTCAGATTTTATTTTGAAACTTTTATACTTTTTCTAAGTGTCACTCCTAAAAGCTTTAGAAAATTTAAGGGCATCAGCGGGCGGACGCTTAAAATGTCTTTTAAAGCTTTGAAGGGTGCTTCAAATTCAACCATTAATAATAGTGTTACCAGTAGATGCTATTGATGGACTAGTTTTCTTGTGTATGCTTTCAGATTCTGACCAATGGGAGGTATAAGAGCATCGAGCATAGGGTTATCCCCAATTGTCACAAGTCCAGGTTGTCCATAGCAATGTTTTGTGATGCAGCACCCAATGCATTGATCTCTCCTGCAAAGGAGCTCACAAATGGACCGATTTACAAACAAGTGAGGTTTAAAGACCACGAAGATACCTTTTATGACTATGGAGCAAAGGGCAAGAGCATTGTCCACTCCCACCTTATCTTGGATGGCCCAAAGGGTTGAGTCTCAATGTGAGTTTGCTCATGTGGCCAATCGATAGAGCAAGTAACTGTGTGTGTGTGTGTGTGCGCGCACGTGTGCAAGTGTAAGCACTCATATGCCAAGTAACTATAGTGAAGTATTAGCTACTTTGTCATAGTATCTTTATATGTAATCAAATATTTTGTTGGA